>NC_137043.1:33710381-33825381 GCF_032717465.1 Coenobita brevimanus
ATGACAGTATATATTGCAGAAAATTTTGTTGAAGAAAAGGGTACCAATAGTGTTTTTGGTGAATTAGGAACACCTTATACGCCAGACTCACTCTTACATCTCACACTCCTCACACTTATACTAGTAATCTCACTCTTCACATTCTCACCTTAACACTCTCCCTTACACTTCACACTCCTCATGCCTAACACTCTCTCACACTCTCTCTCACACTTCACACACACTCACACTTCCCCTCACAGCTCAAGCCCTCTCTCACACTTCAACTTTACTCTCATTCACACTTCCCTCCTCACTTTCTCGTACTTCCCACTCTCTCAGTCTTTCTCCCTTTAGTATCCTCTCAACTTTTCCTTCCCCTATCTCACACCTCTCCACACGAACACTAAAGTCATAAAGGAACATAAAAATAAAAATAATGATAACAAATCCTCCAAGTTCTGACTCACCTAGAATACAGTTAAGTAGTACCTGTTACAAAGAAATAAAAAGTTAAATTTATAGAGATGAATTTGACTACTCGCAGAGGCTATGTTCATTTCTCTGCCACTGCATAATAAGACTGTGGCATAGAGTAATTGTCTTTAGTGCTATTTCCTGTAACTTTTTGTGGGAGTAAAGTGTTGGGAGGTATGGGGATGATGGGGGAGGAGAGAGAGAGAGAGAGAGAATGGTGTAAGGTGTGTGTGTGTGTGTGTGTGTGTGTGTGTGTGTGTGTGTGTGTGTGTGTGTGTGTGTGTTTATCCCTTCAGTATGGCTGTGTGTGATCTTTTTTCCATTTCACCATCAAACAGTTTAACACACCTTATGGGAAACCTTTCGTTGTCAAGAAATAAAATTAAAATCACCTTTACCTTATTCAGTACGATGGCGTCCTTATTTAATATCACTTCTGGTAACGTCAACCGATTTTAGTTAATTAAGGAGAGGCCTATAACACTATGCTATTTTTTTCTCAATCAGTCTTGGTATTGTCAGTCGATTTTTTTTATGCTTACGATAGAGCTTCATGGTGAATTGGACACTGCGAGTTTTGGGCTACAAGGAAGGTGAAAACATCGACAGTGATATTTTTCGTAGCATTAACATAAATCGCGTTTAAATTAGAAAAATCATTGTGTATAAACAGGGTTGGCCTAATATCAAGTACTGCTGGAACACTGTTATACGTAGATATAGCCGTAAACAAGGAAGGTACAATATCGAGGTCCGTCCATCTTTCCGTGGTGATTGAGAAAGTGATTATTATTTTTCTTTCTTGCTGCTAAGGTAAAGCATATATTTTTTTTTTTTTTCCAGAAAGTGCTTGATATTATGTCAAAGGTATTTTCACACGACATAACAAACACGATGTATACGTTGGTACTCTGAAAATTATTAGTTTCCATATTTTCAACTTTCTTATTGCCCCGAACCCGAAAGAGGTCAGTTGGTCAATCCTTTGTCTGAGATGAGTTGCTTTGAGATTACAATAATAAATAAATAAATAAATAAATGTCTGGCGGCAGCGGTCATCAATATAAAAGTTCTTTAATTTTTGCGAACGCGTAAATGAAAGTATGTTTAACCTCTTTCCTTTACGGGGTTCTTTGGCGTGACTAAAATCGTCGAGTGTAAGACAAAAAAAAACAAAAAAAAAAAAAACAGGTTTCTTAATCAACAACCATGGAGTCAATATCTGTCTTAATATATTGTTTTCTCTCAATTACAGATTACAGGAGACACACCGATGACTGATTAACCCCCGGGAGATAAAGGTAAGTGGATTTTTTTCTCATTACAGATTACAGTTCATAAAATACACTTTACAGATGTAATTTGATTTTTGGAAACTAAACGAGAAAATTTGGGAAGATTATGTGATAGCTTGTGACGAGGTAATGGCCGTTGTGGGTCTATTTGTTCGATATTGAAGCTTTGCGTTTTATTTTTATATATTTCTGTTTGATTGCGTACTATTATTTATTTATTTATTTATTTATTTATCATCGTATATTTTTTCAAAGTAGTTTTCTGTGGTGACTTAAAAATTTTTGGATATTATTACGCATAAGTTTGATTACTGTTCAGGTTCCTTTATTCCTTTATTTTCTCATCATATCACTGCTTCTCCCATCTTCCGTTCCCTTCTACTTTACTTCATATCACCCTTATTCTGCCATCACCTCGTCATTCTCCTGTCGTATCCCACCTCCTTCCTTCTTCCCCTTCTCTTCTTCTTCACCTCTAATAAACCTTCTTCTGACATTATTCCCTTATTTTCCTCTTCATGTCTCTGTTTATCATCCAATATTCTCATCCCGTTCTTCACCTCATACAAACTCACATTTTTTTTTTTTTCCTTTTGTATCTCATCATATGACTGCTCTTAATCCTTTCCTCCCATTTCAGTTTCTTTCAAATATCATAACCCCTTTTACAAATTTTTTCCACTCATAGCTCAGCATCCCCACTCAAAAAAAAATAAATAAATAAATAAAAAGAAAAGAAAAAGAAAGAAAGAAAGAAAAAGATAAAAACTCCTTTCTCACTTACCTGCCCATTTTTCGTGCCACTACCTCAGACGAATGAAAATCTGTCAAAATACTTTAGTCTCGTCGTTGGTGACTTGGCTGGGTGACGCAGAGTGTAAACAAAACTGGGTCCCGTTAGCTGGCCAATGTGGAGCGCATTTTCTCCTTTCTTTTTCTCTCCTCCATCACTTTTTTTTTTTTCTCTCTCATTTCGGTCCCTTTCTTTAACTGCATCTTTTCTCTGTGTGACTGCATTTACGTTTTCCTGTGTCTGATTTTCTTGCTTTCCCACAACATTTTTCTGAGCAGGAAAGACGTCCACGCTTCTCCTTTCCTTGCTACGTTTTTTCTGTGTTTCTTTCCCTAACTTCGGTCTCCTACTTTACCTGCTTCCCTTTACTGTACTCGTCTACTGTACTCGCTTTTACTTTGTCTTTTGTGTGTGTTGCTCTTCCATTTTTTCCCCCTAGACAGTAGAGATTACACCCTTTCTCCTTCCTAATCTGTTATCTTCCACTACTTGTCTTTCATACAGATTTTCTTTCCAGTACATCCGATTTCATTTCCTCTACACTCCTCTCGCCCCTCCTCCTCTCTCCTCTTCCCTGCCCCTGTCTCCTAAAACTCCGTGATTCTCTTCAGTCAGTTTTCCTCTCCTACTCTCATTCATACCTGTTTGTCCTGGACGTTTCTCCCTCCTTTCTCTCCACCATCGTACTAATTTTTTTTTTTTTTTCTACGTTTACCTCCTGCACCTGTGTCACATTCTGATTATGGTCTTGTCTGAATGCAGTTCCCTCTGTTGTCTGAAAGTATGATGAATGTGATACCCATATTATTTTTCTAATCAGTATCTGTGTTTTTATATTATTAAATTTTAAATATTTATTACATTACACAAACATTGGCAGTGATAAAGAGGAGGAATGTAATTTGTAACTGGCACCGTCGTTCATATATGATAGTTCAGTTAGATTTATCACTTTTCCTACCCTTTCTCAGTATTATTCATAGCTATTCCCTCCCAACCCTCAAGTTCAAAGCTATTTTTCCAGCCCCCTTGTCTGGTCCTCAGAACCTACTCAAGCTCAGAGCCCTTAATTAGTCCGAAGCACCTCCACAACCCCATAGTCCTTTTCAGCCTATTTCAGTCCTCAGCATCTCTTTGATCTCAAAGCCCCTTCTCAGCCCCGTTTCACCCTCCAGCAATTCCTCAATATCAACGCCCGTTTCAGTCCTTTTTCAACCCTCAAAACCTCCTAGGTCTCATAGCCCCCCCATATTTTTTTTTTTTTTTTTTTTTTTTAGCCATGAGCGCCTCCTTAACGTCAAAGCCCTTTCTCCAGCCCTTTCAACCCTTAGCACCTCAAGGCCCCTTTTCCAGCCGTTTCAGCCTTCAGTCAACACCGCCTCAACCTCAGAGACTCCTTTTTTCAGTCGTTTTTCAGTCCACAGCACGTCGTAGCGCCCCCAGTATGGCGGTTCTCCTCAGCCGACACATTGGCAAGATATACCGAGATATGAAAGTGACTATAACCCTTCTTATGGGAGCCGTGATGACGTGTTAATGGCAAATATCCTCAAAAGATGGCGCTGACTCTTTAGCTGACTCGTTTTTCAAGATTCCGTCAATAAAGGAAGGTGGATGAGGATTGTGGGGAAGAGATAAGCATTGGAGAGGGGGAGGAGGAGGGAAAGTAGAGGATAGGAGAGGGAAAGGAGGAGGAGAGAGAGAGAGAGAGAACAAGGAGAGAGGGGAGGTAGGGATATAAGGGAGAAAAATTTAGAAGAAAGGGAGGGAGAAGTGTGAGATGGATAAGAAAAAAGAGAAGGGAGTGGGAGGAGGGGGGGGGGGAAATCTATCAGGATGGGTTGAGTAGGGGCAAAGGAAGAGAAAAAGAAAAAGAAGTGAGAGAGAGAGAGAGAGAGAGAGAGAGAGAGAGAGAGAGAGAGAATGATCCTGACATTTTAATAGCAAATCCGGTCCCTAGATGGCGTTCACTCACTGACGCCTGAGTCTTTCCCGCCTGGCTCTGACACTTTAATGGCAGCCGAGCTCAAAGGACATCTCACTTTCCTTTCCCTTTATGGCCCTGTTAAGTACGGACGGACCTGAGAAATACGGACACTGATGGGGTGGAGAAAAGCGTCCTTGATTTAGAAGTGTGTGTAGGGGAGAAAATTCATGCTCGTGATTTTGAACTGTGGAGAAAGTGGGAATGAGGTAACGTGGTGCTTGAATGGGGATTGAGGGCATTGGCAAGAGAAAGAGAAAGAAAAAGAAGAAAGTAGGTGCCGGAGGAAGGAGAAAAAACGAAGAAAAAAAAAAGACGGAGTGAAATAGAGGAAGCGAAGGAAAAAAAGGAGTTAGGGGGTAGCTGTCAGAAAGGAGGGTGGATGGAGGTGGGAGACTACAGGGAGAAAAAAAGAAGGCAGAGGATTTAATTGAAAGGACGAAGAAACAGAAAACACAGTGGACGGAGTGAAATAAACGGGAGGAGGAGAAAGAGGGAAGAGGAGAATAGCTACTGGAGGGCAGAAGATGGAAAGGAAAACACGAAGGAAAAAAGGAAAAGATAGTGGAATAAAGAGAGGGAAGGGAGAGATGGAAAAGGAGGATACTTGACAGAACTCCCTAATATACCTGAGTGACAACGGTTGAGAGCTGACCACCATTTATTGCCAACAGCTCATCTGGTGGTAGCTACTGACACAGGAAAAAATAAAGGAAATCCAATTACATACGCACATACAGTATTTATAAAACTTTAAAGAGATTTGTCGTGAAGAAGTTAAATATCTACATTAACACCTGTGGTATGAGGCCGGCTTTATTTTTACTTGCCACCATCTGTCCATTTTTTTTTTTTTTTCCAGCTCTTGCGATGACTCCTAATGGCGAAAAAGTTAAAATGAATGACAGTAAAATTTCATTCTATGTAGGATAGTGTGTCAGTCGAAGTCGAGAACTGTGAAGGCTTGAATGAGTGGATGGGTACGTGGTAGTCTCTTGTGCTTTTCCATTCCCATATCTGGATCATTCCCACCTCAGTGCTTAGTGAGAAATATGATGATGCAGATGACGATGACGATGACAGTGATGATGATGATTTTCAAGTCAATGGAGGGTAGTTTC
Organism: Coenobita brevimanus; assembly: GCF_032717465.1. Classification (NCBI taxonomy): domain Eukaryota; kingdom Metazoa; phylum Arthropoda; class Malacostraca; order Decapoda; family Coenobitidae; genus Coenobita; species Coenobita brevimanus. Next base: position 33,716,031 of record NC_137043.1, read on the forward strand.
TAGTATGGCATTACCTGAAAAAAATAAAAATAAAAAGAAGCAACATCTGTAGCAAGAAGAAGTGGATCAAGAACAGGATGAATAAATATGATGGGAGAATAGGGGGGGTTGTGACTCGTGGGAGGAGATGTTGTCGCTGAATAGGGACAGAAATACCTGGAGATTCATTTGTACAGGCCACCTTGTACAGGATGAAGCGTCAGGCAGTTTATGGATTGATTGATGATAGATAGATAGATGTAGATAAATATAGAGATAGATAGACAAAGACGGGGATATATATGTAAATCGATAAACAGATGGATAACTAGAACAGATACAATAAGACATTCTCTCTCTCTCTCTCTCTCTCTCTCTCTCTCTCTCTCTCTCTCTCTCTCTCTCTCTCGGTAATAAATCACGCTCATATTAAAGCGTGTCCCTCCACTCCATGTCCTCCTTTTTCTCTCCCCTTCTCAATCTTCCTCCCTTCCTCTTGCTTCCTTATCTCTCACTCTCCTTTCCTCCCTCATCTCTCCTTTCCCCGTCTCCCTACCGACCCTTTTGTTTTCCTCCCTTCTTCCTCATTCCATACCCTATCTCTCTTTCTCCTTCACGTCTTAACCACCCTTCCTTCCTTTCCTTTCCTCCCCCCTTTTGCTCCCCTTTATCTCCCTCTCTCCCTCCCTCCTTCCTGTTCTGTCAGTCTCCCTCCCTCCTTCCTTTTCTCTCATTCCCCTTAGCTCTTTCCCCTTCTCATGCTCTCCCTTCCTTCCAACCTTCCTCCTCTTCTTTCTCCCTCCCTCCCTTCGAGCCTTAATCACTTCATACCCTCCATCTTTCATTTTCTCACTCTGCTCTGTATTCACTATTCGCTCGTTCCTTCATTCATTACTTTATCTTCCCCCATTTCTTGTCCTCCTCCTTCCATCTGTTCCCTCCTTCCCCTCTCTCCTCTTCTTTCTGTACTAGACTATGTGTTCACTGCTTCTTTGACCTTACCATGCTGTTCCATTTCTCGCCTGCTTTGCCTTTCGCTCTCTCCTCGTTCTGTCTCTTTCCCCATCTCTGTCGTTCCTCCTCTCTCCCATCTTTCTCTAATTCATCCTCCTTCCCCTTTCCTGTCTCTCCTCCACTCCTATCTCTTTCATTCTTTCCATTCCTCCTTCCTTCCTCCATCTCTGTGACTCCTTACTTCCTTCCCCCATCTCCCTATCTCTCTCACTGTCTCTCTCCCTCTCTCTTTCCCTCCCTCTCTCCATCCCTCTTTTCCTCCACCTTCTCCAGCCCATAATTCTTTCTAGCTCCGTTCCGCATCGTATTACTGCTTAATATTGTGTCTCTCTCACTGTTTACAAATATATTTTTAGATTCAGTATTTATTTTAGCATTTCATTTTCTCTCCTATTTACCATATATGTTCGAAAAATATTTGAGTGTGTTTTCTTATTTTTTCCATGAAATTTTCCGTATAATAATTTGTCTTTTCTGTTGATGTTTGCTTTTAAGACCTGTTTTTATCTTTGTCTCATATATTTGATGTTAGAGAGGTCAGGTTGAATGCATTAAAACACACACACACACACACACACACACACACACACACACACACACACACACACACACACACACACACACACACACACACACACACACACACACACACACACACACACACACACACACACACACACACACACACACACACACACACACACACGATCACGACCATCAAGTGATCCTGACCGACCCGGTGAATTACACACACACACACACACACACACACACACACACACACACACACACACACACACACACACACACACACACACACACACACACACACACACACACACACACGAGCACCTCTCCCGTTTCCTACCACGCACCCAGTTCATTTCCCTTTATCGTTACTTTCTTGTCCTCAATTTTTTCCATCCTCTTCTGTTCTTCCTAATTGATTTTGTGGTCACGAAAAGATCATTACACACTTTACTGTCCGCTTTCCTTTGTACTTACTCGTAGTTTGTACTTCTTTGTACTCATTTCTCTTCATTTTTTCCCTTCTTTCCTGTCATTTTCACCAACTTTTCTCCCTCATATTCATCACTGATTATTTTAGAAAGGTCAATATCCTCAAAGTTCTTCCTTCCTCGCTACAGCCGCGTCCGCACAGTCACACAGGCGTAAGATCACAGGTAACAAGGGAAAGAAAGGTAATCTTAGGAAATGGATTAATTCGACCCTTCCCCTAAAAGTCCCATGGGGTTTGGGGGGTTGGGGATATAAACGGTTTCATTACGATAACTTTCTTTTTTTTTATTTGATAATTGCTACTGATAGACGAGTTTTATTTTTATTATTATTATTATTATTATTATTATTATTATTATTATTTTTATAGCTTCATGGAGACTTTCGTAGCAAAAGAGGTTGATGGAGTTGGTCTGAAACGATTATAATTATTATTATTATTATTATTATTATTATAATTATTATTATTATTATTATTATCATTATTATCATCATTATTATTATTATTTTAAGCCTTTGGGGGTCATTTCGTATTGAGTTAATGGATTTTATTTCTAACCACTTCACCACCAGATGACTCTCCTAATCTGATGAGGAAAATCGTCTGGAAAAAAAATAAAATAAAATAAAATGACCTACTCGGGCTCTTGGCTTAACAGCAGGGGTAACAGGTGGGTTTTTGAGTGGACTGCTCGTTAGGGTGAATTTGTAAGGTTAGGATAGCAGATAGTGGCCCTTATGGTAACTTAGAACAGTTGAGTAATAGGGGATGGCAGTTTCCTCCTCCTCCTCCTCCTCCTCCTCCTCCTCCCTTCCTCTTTCCCCTCCTCTGGTTTGCTTTACCTCCTCCAGCCCTTCTTTCCTCCCTCCCCCCCTTCCTCTCCTCCCCCCTTCTTCCAGTTCTTACCCCCTTTACCAACTGTCTTTTAATTCTTTTTTACTTGTCCCTTTTCAGTACTTCATATTACCCCCCCCCTCTCTCTCTCTCTCTCTCTTTCTCTCTATTTTTTTTTTTTACTTGAACATATGTTTGGTCTTCTACAGCTTTATTTCGTGACTTTGGCTTCATTTTTTTAAATCACATTCTGAATAATTATGTGGATTTGAGAGAGAGAGAGAGAGAGAGAGAGCTCAGATATGTGGTGAAATGGAAGATGGTCGAGTGATAGGGTGATGGTGAGTGAGGGGTTGTGGTGAGGAGAAATATAGTGTATGAAGATGGTGATGATGGTGAGGGTGTGGTGACAGAGTAGTGAGGGGGATGAAGCCTTGTGAGGTTGTGGTGACGCTGATGGAGAGGTGAGGCAGTGAAATAAGTTTGTGGTGATATAATGAAAGAGTGATATCAGTCACGTTTTTATTGGAGTTCAGTATGATGATGATGATGATTATGATGACGATAATGGTTATGAGGAGGAGGAGGCGGAGGAGGAGGAGGATTGGCAGACAGACGTAAGAACAGACTGTCAAACAGACAGACGTATAGATACAAAGAGGTAGGAAGGTAAATGGATTGTGAGAATAAAGAGTAAAAAAGGAGGGGAGGCAAATGCAGAGAAAATTAACAGGAAATGAGAGAGAGAGAGAGAGAGATCAAAGAGGGAAAGAAGAAGACAAGAGGGAGGCCAAGGAGGAGAACCGTCCATGTTATCTTATAAGGATCTCTGGCCTGTGCCCTACCTTCCCACAGCCCTGCCTCACCCCCCATGGTCTTCCCTCATACCCCACCGACCTTCCCTCATCCCCTCAGGACCCACTCTCCCCCTGTTAACCTCCCTCTCCCCCTCTCCGTTCCCTCATGTTCCTCTTCGGTTCTCAGTATCTTTCATTTTTTGGCTTCCTTCCTTCCTTCTTCTTTTATCATCCTCTCCCTGCCAGTTTGTTTTCCCCTTACAATCCCCCAACCTAATAACTCCCTTTCCCCCCCACTAACCTCCCCCCTCTCTTTCCCCTCCTGTGGTCGTCTTCTCTTCTTACCCATCTCTCTTGTTCGTCTTCCATCCTTCCTCCTTTCCTAGCTATCTCTTTCAACATCCTCTTCCTTCCTGTTTTTCTCCTCCCTCTTATCTCCCCATGAACCCCCCCCCCCTCCTTCTCCCCCGTGGTCCTCGTTTCTCCTTTGTTGTCTTCCTTCCTTCCTTCCTGTCTTCCGTCCTAGCTATCGTACCTCTTTCATCATCTTCCTTTCTGCTTTGCTCCTACTTTTCTCCCTCTAACTGCCCCACCAACCTCCTCTCCCCCTTCCCCCGTGTTCCACTTCTCTTTTGTTCGTCTTCCTTTCTTTCTTGCTGCCATACTACTTCTTACATCATCCTTTTCCTGTTTCTCCTTAACAGTCTTCCCCTATGATCCTCTTCCAATCTTAGCATCTTTATAATTTTTTTATTTATTGACATTCTTCCTTTCTACCTATATTAGCACTATCGTTATTTTCATTTCATTCCTTCTGTCTGTCGTTTTTTTGTTTTTATTTTCATTTTCTTTTCCTTCATTCGTTTCATTTCACTCCCTCTTTTACTTCCATCATTCCTTCATCTGTACGTTCTTTCTTTCTCCTCCATCATTTTTCTTTTTTGACTCTCGTTTCTATCATTTATCCCCTCTTCCCATCCCTCTCATCCATTTTTGATCTCTGTACCACTCCTTCACCCACCTCTCCCCATCTCCCCATTCCTCCATCCCTTACCTTCCTCTGTCACTCTTCATCCCCTCTTTTATCCCACCCTCCCTCACTCATCCAACTCTCCTTCCCACCCACCCCCTCCATCTCTCTCCCTTTTGTCCATCCTTCCCCACCCTCCCCAACCCAACCTCCAACCCACCCCCCTCCAGCTCTCCCTCTTTTCCCCATCTCTCCTCCTCCCACCCCCTCTCTCCCACCAACCCAAGGCCTATTGACACCCACAAGGCTTATGTAGGTCCTCCCGCCGGGCCCAGCTGACAGAAAACGTTTATAGGTGACGTTTTCCAGGACGTTTTTGGTCGGGCGCTGCGGGGGAGAGGGTAACGTTTATGTCTTGTTTGCATTCATCTCCAAGTCTAATGTGAAGGGGAAAAAGTAAAATGTGTCTATCTAAATGGATGTGTACGGTTCTTGTAGGTTTAGCCCGGGAGCGTCTTTTGCATATTAGTCTTGGTACCTACAGACGATTTTATTTTTTTTAAGGGAAATTGGTAGCGAACGGGTTAATGCAAGCTATATAACCCCCAAAGTTCGAAAAGTTAGTTGAAAGTTTACAGGAATCATCCGGCGGTATCAGTTAAGGAAACGCTTTAAAAAGAGATCAGCCTTGAGGAGGAGGTAAAACTGTATATTTTTTTAGAAGGAAAATTTATGTAAATGTAGGTTTATTCGTGAAAAACAATTTTTATCTCTGTTTATACTGATTCCTTAAACTTTTCTACGATATGTCTCCTCTAAGTTGAATAATATCGATTTGAGGAAGCAAGATCAAAATAAAAACAGGACGTCAGCGTACTAAAGGGGAAATTTGGCAAGTGATGTGATAATGAAAAGTGTCTCTCTGAAAATAAAAATTTGATGTATATATGAATGCTCCAGTCACAGTCAGATACAAAAGTTCGGCTAACATTTTCACCCCCTGTACTTCTTACTCTCTGCAGGCTACTAATCCCAAGCTGAGAGAGGTTTGATATATATCTCTGTGCATAGATGGTTTCCTTTAATATGAAACGGCAGGGAAGGAAGGTCCTATGTATGAATTAGACTTAGTGGAACAATATGCAGACTTTTGTCCCTGGCTGTACTTTGCTCTTGACCCCGTAACTACGATGACGTTTTTCCTAAGCTGTATAAAATAGTCTGAGGGAAGCAGGAACAACAGAAAAGCGTCAGTTTAGGAAAGAGGATATAAGAGACGTCAGTTTTGATTCGTGCCGTCAGATAGGGTTCGTCTTGAGCTAAGTAGAGTTGTCCAGACCTAGCTAGAATAGAATTAAAAAGACGTTATCGTACTGAAAGGGCTAAAAAAAAAAGTATTATTAGTGTTTACTTATTTATGCACAAAAAGTTTTGAATTTCCTGTTGTTTTGTGAAGCAGACGTTACCTTTTCTGTACATCCGTTAGTCATATATCTTACCGTCTTGCTCCCCCCCCTTCTCTCTCTCTCTCTCTCTCTCTCTCTCTCTCTCTCTCTCTCTCTCTCTCTCTCTCTCTCTCTCTCTCTGTACATCTGTACAGTGAGTGTGTGCGTGCGCTGATCGAATCCCTTATTGCCTAGAATTAATGTATACCACCAAACTCACCCCCACATCATCGCAACAATTCTGTATCAGTATTCTAATTAAGCAGTGAAATGATAAGTAAAGCATTATCAGCACCAGCCCTTCAATTATCTCCTAAACACATCTTAACAGCCATTCCCCGTTATCCCAGCAACCCTAACACACCCATAAAATGTCCTACCTGTCCTCCTCATCCTTCTCATCCTCTTCCTCCTCCCTCTCCTCCTCCTCCTCCTATTTTTATTCCTCCGCCTCCTCCTCCTCTTCTTACTCCTGCTTTTCCTACTGTCCGTTCCAACTTCGAGGTATCATAATCTGCCCCATTTTATCCCAACACAAAAAACTGTTCTAAGTATCCCTTTAGCAGTGAAATAACAAGGTAAATAATCATGCAAAGTCTAACCTGTGACGCCTTTCATTACAACCCATCGCCCAGTAAAGATATCCCACCCAAACCCTTCCTTCACTTTTACTTCTGCTGTCGCTGCCGAAGACATGATAAGTAGCAAGAGGAGCGGTGGCATCCCTCCTTCTGTTATCTTAATGGGCCCCCTCGCCACCACACAATGGGGCCCCGGTCGCTTACAGGTGGATCGGCATGCAATTAGGGATTCATAGGGGAGCCAGGTGAGGTGGGTGGGGGTACGGGCATAATCGGAGAGGGCGGTATGTGGGGTATCCGTGTCTTCTGTGTTTTTCTGTGTGTGTCTCTTTGCTTTCTGTGTTTCTGCTTAGATTCTTGTCCTTTTGTCTGTTTCTTTTCTCTGTTTTTATTTCATAGGGCAGACAGGTGAAGGGATAGAGGTACGGGCGTGATTAGAGAGGGCAGAATGTGGGGTATCTTTGTCTGCTTCTCTTCTCTGCGTGTTTCTATGTGTCTCTGCTTTCTTTGTTTTTGCTTGCCTTTCTACTGTCTGTTAGGGATTCACAGGGGAAGCAAGTGAAAGGGTGGGGCACGGGCATAATCTGAGAGGGCGGTGTTTGTGGTATCTGTGTATTCTCTTCATTCTATGCCTCCGTTTTTGGCTTTAGAATTATGGCTGTGTCTGTGTGCTTCCGTCTCAGTGTTTCATTTTTTTCTCTGAGGAACCATGTGAAGGCATGATGATAGGAATAAAATCTAAGGGAGAAGTATGATATCTTTATCTCCTAGCTGTTTCTGTTTGTGTCTTAGTCTCAGTTTCTCTGTTGTTTTGTGTGTCTGATTCTCTGTTTAGGATTCACACGAGTAAAAGGTGAGGTGTCGAAGGTGCTTGGATAATCTAAGAGGAAGGTATGCCTAGTGTCTGTCCCTGCTCTTTTCCGTTTGTGTGTATCGTTTTTATTGTGAATCTCTGTATCTGTACTGTGTGTATATATTTGTTTATAGAAAATGTGTGTGTGTGTGTGTGTGTGTGTGTGTGTGTGTGTGTGTGTGTGTGTGTGTGTGTGTGTGTGTGTGTGTGTGTGTGTGTGTGTGTGTGTGTGTGTGTGAAATCTTTGGCTTTTCTACTTTTTTTCCCTGCATCTGTGTTTGCGTGCCTGTATTTCTCTCTCTCTCTCTGTCAGTTAGGGATGTATGGAGGAGCCAGGTGTGGAGGTGAGATTAGAAGTAAAATCTGGAAGAGGCATATGTGTGGTGCCTCTCTCTTCTCTTCCCTTTTTGCTTTATTTCTGTGTCCGTCCTTTCATTTGTCCCTCTATGACGCTGTACCAAAAGAAAAAGCAGCCTCAAAAAGAACCCTCCTCAACAAAACACACACACACACACACACACACACACACACACACACACACACACACACACACACACACACACACACACACACACACACACACACACACACACACACACACACACACACACACACACACACACACACACACACACACACACACACACACACACACACACACACACACACACACACACACACACACACACACACACACACACACACACACACACACACACACACACACACACACACACACACACACACACACACAGTAACTTAAAGAAACTCCTAAAAATCGTGGTAGAAGGGAAGCGGAAGAAATGTTGGAGTAAAGAGGACTAAAAATAAAATAGCGAGAAAATTGTAAAAAAAAAAAAAAAAACAGCATAAAGACGAAAGAATAACCACAGAAATAAGGTAGACTAAAAAAGAAAATCCCAAAGAAGAAAACTGCCGAAACTCCTGGTATTCGTGAGGCGGGAGTGAGTGATGGGTGGGACAAGACCCGCTGACGGCTGCCCCACCACCGCCACCACCACCAAATCTATCAGGCCGACAGCACACATTTGCTCTCAATAGTTCCTTTACAGTGACTCGAAACCTCGTCGCAGCCTGAAGGAGATCTTGTTAGAATAATCGTTTGACCTGGATTCTCCCGTCTTTAATTTGGAAGCCAAGATATATATTGTGTTTCTGAACTCTCGATATACGAGTTACTTTGCACTTCCTACAGACTTTGTCAAAACCTAATAAGATTTAAAGACAGCCAATAATAATTACAGGATTTAGCACCTATCGTCATTAGTTGGACCCGAGATGGATAATGATGCTTTTATTTTGTCTTAAAACCTTGTCAGATCGAATGATATTTTGCTGAAAGTATCGGCAGTTATATATAAATGTATTAAAATTTTGCTTCATCACTTCAAAATTCCAGGACTTTTGTATATAGGTAACTGTATCAAAACCCAACAAGATTTTCCTAAAACATGGAATGGCATCTCGGATTAGTAGTTTGGAAAGCACGTGCAGTTCCTGGCAATTATCGAGACATTGTCAAAATCCACCGCGGTCTTTCTAAAATCATCAAGTGGGTCGAAATCTCACGTCATTATCTTGGAACCTCAAAAACATACTGCATAATAATTCCTTTGCATCATCATGAAACAGAATCACAATCAAACGATGTGTTGGTAATATATTAACACTTGTAAAGAAATAAAAATCTCGGTTCATTAGTTTGGAGCCTCAGAAGTATACAAAGGACTGTTGGCCGCGACTGTACATTTTTCTGCCACCCCGGTGTGATGGGTGCTGACGGACAGGTGTGAGGGCCATTTGTGCCGCGCCGCCCCTTTTGTGCCAGTACACCTCCCCCTCCCCCACTCACCCATCGACCCCTCCACTCCCATACCTCTCCATCCCCTCGTCCGTAGTCCTCTTCGCTCAGGCCCAGTTTCCTTCCACATTCTGTAGCCCCGTCCTCTCATGCCGCATTCACCTTCCTACTTCCTCCCCTCTTCCCCTCTTCCATAATTCTCCCCAGTACTCCATACACTTTCTCCCCCTCTATAACTACCCCCTCCACATGGCCCATCCAGCCTTCGACACCTCCCCTTCCTACATAGCCTTCCTCCACTCATGTCTCATTCCTCTTTCCAAATTTCCTCCACCTCTTCCACCTTCTCCTTTCCTGCTTCCATATTCCCTGCTTATGCCATATTCACATCTCCCTTCTTCTCTTCCCCCCTCCCCTCTCACTCATACCCAGTTCACCTTCCCGTCCCCTTCTTCCCAGTACCAATAATTTCCAAAGCATCCCCCCATGCCCCTCTCAACCCCCGCTCCCCATGCACCCCTCCAACCCCCCTCCTCATGCCTCCCCTCCAACCCCCCCTCCCCTTTCTATAGCTTTTGTGGAGGACCATCCCGAATTTGACCTTTCTTCCTCGTTAGCTACGTTCATTGAGAGAGGTGTCCCAGGGTAAGGTGGAACGTGGATGCTTTATTCTCTCTCTCTCTCTCTCTCTCTCTCTCTCTCTCTCAGCTTTGTTAAATGGCCATCCCTACTTCCCTCTTCCTTCCTCTTTAGTTCAGCTTATTGAGGGTATTGAAAGAAGTGCCGGGGAAGTGATGGAATGCGTTTTTTTTTGAGGGGGGGACCCGGTCTGTTCCCAAAAATGTTATTAAAAAATCCCAGCTTTTATATTCCTTCTCCTTTAGTTCTGCTTTTTGAGATATTGAAAGAAGTGACGGGGAAAAGATGGAATGTGTGTTTTGTCCTCGATCTCTTCCCAAAAATCTTGTTTAAAAAAAAAAAAAAAGTAAATTTCAGCATCTACATTCCATCTCCTTTATTTCATTTTCTGGAAAGTATGGGAGAAATTGCGGGGAGAAATGGACAATATATATATATTTTTTGGTCCCAATCTTTTCCTCCTGATCTTGTCAGATAGGAACTTCAGGACTTCAGCATATTCATAATACTGAAAGCAGTGACGGAAAAAAAAAAGCATATACAGTATTCAGTTTTTAGTCTCGTTCGAGTTTTACAGGTTGAGTATTGATGAAATAAAAAAAAAATCCTGACCAGTTCTCCCTCGAAAATTCATATTGGAAGGCACTGTAATAAAATAAAAAATAAAGCACTAGCCGGGTAAATGGCATGTAATTTGGGGGGGTCTAAGATTACTCCATTAGTCTTTATCAAAATAATAAAAAAGGCTAAAATATGTAGGTGGGAAAGTATGCAGGGGAATCTGATGTAAGTGAATATAATGTACTGGAAGAAAGAAAGAGAGAGAGAGAGAGAGACCATCCCAAATTCGACCTTCCTTTGTCGGTACCTCCACATTGAAGGTGGTGTCATGAAAAAGATGGAACACGTTATTGGGTCGCTTTCAGCATTATTCTCTCTCTCTCTCTCTCTCTCTCTCTCACACACACACACACACACACACACACACACACACATACACACACGCAACAGAAAAACTAGTGATTCTCTGTCTCTCATTTCTCTTTTCAGTACAACAGAAAGAACCAGTCCTTTCCCTCTCTCTCTCTCTTTCAAGACTAAAATGAATAAATAAAGCGAACTCTCTGATCTTACATATCTTTGGCACTGCGTCACTCGGGGTGTTACAAAACCCACACTTAACGCCGCCAAAGCCGAGGCACGTCGGTTACAACACAACACCCGCGACAATGAAACCCCGGCAGAAACACCCAAACCACAGTCCTTCTATACCCCGTCACCGCCTTCAATAGACCCAGCTAACGACGATGGGGAGGCGAATTTGGGATGGTCCTCCACCGAAGAGAGAGAGAGAGAGAGAGAGAGTTTTCATGTTTTTGTTAGATGTGCAGCACTTCGAGTGACTCACTTCTCCAGCCACTTAAATTGTTGGATGTTTTTATTTTTCACAAAACCTATAACAGCAATTGTTAAAGTTTTTTCCTAAAGTTTGCGCGCGCGCGCGCGCGAGAGAGAGAGGATAACAAAGTTCATCCTTAGTAACTTTTTGGTTGCAGTGTGACTGTGACCGAGCTTACAGTGAGAGGCAGGGCCCCTTGGTCACGGTGGAGAGAGAGAGAGAGAGAGATGAGGGGTGTAGCGTGACAGGGGGCCGGAGTACTGAGGATTCATCACTACTGACGTGTGGGTATTGTGGCACAGTGACTGATAGTTGTCCCAGGTACCTAGATCTCTCTCACTCTATACCTCCCCCTCCCTCCCCCTCTCCCATCATACCTCTCGTTTTCTCCTTCTTTCCCTCCCCCTCTCCCGTCGTACCTCCTGTTTTCTCCTTCTCTCCCTTCCTCTCTTTACTCTTCTTCCTTCCTGTCTGTTGTTCTCTCCAGTCTCCCTCGCTTTCGTCTCTTCCCCCGTTTGCTCTCACCTTTTCGATTCTTCCTTCCTCACTCTGCCTGTGGCTTTCTCGTCTTCTCCCTTTGTCTTTCTATACACCTTCCTTCCTGCCTGTTATTCCTTCCCCCCTCTCCTGCCTTGCCGTCTGCTCCTTCTCCTCCTCTTTCTTCCTCCCTCCACTCCACCTCTTGTTCTTTTCTCTCCCTTCCCTCTGCCTTTTCCTCTCTTCTTCCACTCATCCTTAGTTATTCATTTCAGCGCTCTCTTTCTTTTTCCTTCCTCTACCCCTTGCTCTCCCTTCTTCCCTATTATCTTTCTCCCCTCTCTACCATCGTCTCCCAGTCCTTCAGACGTTGGTAGTCAATACTGAAGGGCTGTATAGTTGCGTCTGGGGAGAATGTTTGATAGAGTGATAGATTGAGGACTTTTTGATCGTGGGAAAAGCTATACTCTTATTACCGTAACGTAGCCTAAAAATGCCATCTCTCCATCATGCGTGCTGAGTTGTTACAGATGATTAACACTAGAATACAATGCTAGTTACGAAGAAGTGCAGTGGGAAGGTTGTTGGGTCATAGTATTGTCTTTCTTTTGCCACTGAGCTTCACGAGGTGCAAAGAGACGAAATTTTGGGCCAAGTAAGGTGAAAGCACTGTAGTAATATAACACGAGATCTGAAAGTGATATTCCCAGCGTATCACATTGAGTTGCTGGATATTGGTGATACGTGAGGGCTGCATGGGATTGGTACTGTGTTGGTGTGTCGTAGGTAGACTAGTGGACCTCTGGAAAGGGCTTCACACACACACACACACACACACACACACACACACACACACACACACACACACACACACACACACACACACACACACACACACACACACACACACACACACACACACACACACACACACACACACACACACACACACACTTTAAATCTCTCTCTCTCTCTCTCTCTCTCTCTCTCTCTCTCTCTCTCTCTCTCTCTCTCTCACTGTCAGCGGTGTATTAAGATAGAGTGAGAGGACGCGGCAGACTGAGAACCAGATGGAGTGATAAGAAGATCAGATTTTTCTACGTGGCGTGGAATAGGTCTAACTGCTAACAGGTCTGAGTGGGGAAAGCCGTTGGACTGATAGTGATGATGATGATGATGATGATGATGATATTGTGAGGTGACGATTAGAAATATGGGTAAAATGATGATGATGATGATGATGATGATGATGATGATATTGTGGGGTGACGATTAGAAAGATGGATAAAATGATGATGATGGTGTGATGAGAACAGAGTGGTGATGGAGACAGTGATGATGGGACTGATTATGATAAGAATAGTCATGGTGTCAGTAAGTGAATGTTTGTCTGTCTGTCTGTCTCTCTGATTTTATCCTTTCCTAGATGACTGAAATTCTGTGCTTTCCTCCTCATCTTCTTCTTTAATTTAATTCTCCTCCTCCTCCTCCTCCTGTATTTTCTCACCCTCTTCTTCCTCCTCTTCTTCCCCCTCGTCCCTTGTCTTCTTCAATCATTCCCCTTGACCCCAGATCAGAGACTTTAAGGGTGTGGTTTGGGTGTGGTGGGCCGCAAGGGAAGGAAGGAAGGAAGGTAGGTAGGAGGGAGGGAGGGAGGGAGGGAGGAAGGAAGGAGGGAGAGAATGAAGAAGGAAAAGACAGAAGGGAAGGGAAGAACGTGGTATTGGACTAGAAAGAAGGAGAAGAAAGATGGAGAGAAGGAAAAAGAGATGGAAAGAAGGGACATCAAAATAAGAGAGAAGAGAAGAGGAACTAAGGAAAAAGACTGAATTATGTAAAAAGAAGGAGGAGAGGGAGGGAAGAAAGGAAGGAGGGTGGAAGATATGGAGAAGTAGAGAGAGTAAAAATAACCTTAGGGGTGAATAATATGAAAGAAAGATGGTAATAGAAAGGAAGGAAGAAGAGAAAAGAGAGAAAAATAAGGAGAGAAGAAAAGAAGGAAGAGGAAAAAGGAAGGAGGGAAAGAAAAGAGAAGGAAAAGTTTGGAAGATGGACCGCAGTAGTGTTTTGTGGGTGTGGTTTGCCGCAGAGGAGGGGGAGGGGAGAGAATGGGGAGGGAAAGTTGGGTGGGAGAGAGGGAAAGGAAAAGAAGTGAGAGGGAGGGGAGGAAAGAGAGAGAGGAAGGAAAAGGAGAGAGCACAGGAGAGAGGAGGAGGAAAAGAAATGAGAGAGAAGGGGGAAAGGGGGAGGATGAAAAAGGTAAGGGAAATAGAATTGGAATTAAGGGAGTAAAGAAGAGTAGATAGTGGGAAGGAAATAAAGATGTAAAATATAGCATTGATGTAAAAGAAAAAGAGATACAAAGTCAAATTAGTAAAGCAGTAAAGAGGATAGAGAAAGAAGGAAGACAGATACGGAGAGAAAGTGGGAGGATAGGTGAGAGTTGAAAGGAAGAGACTGTGGCTGATGTGAAAAATGAAGGGACGGATGTTGTGGTATGTTTTGAGAGAGAGAGAGAGAGAGAGAGAGAGAGAGAGGTGAGTTACGCAGATAAACAAACCACACGGACCTGAAGCCTCCCTCTAGGTGGTCTGCCCATAATGTTCCACCCTCTTCCTGCCCCTCAAAGGTCTGAAGGGAGGAACGGGAAGTGGCAGGGGTAGGGACAGGGGTAGAAGGGACAGGAGCTTAAGAGGCAGGAGTAGAAAGGGCAAGGGGGTAGAAGGAGCAGAGGTAGAAGGGGAAGGGGTAGAAGGAGCAAGGGTAGAAGGGGGAGTGGCTTAAGGGACAGGGACAGAAATGCTCGGGACAGAAGAAGAGGCAGAGGCAAAAGAAGGGGCATGGGTAGGAGCAAAAGGGGCCTGGTTTGCAGGGAGGGAAGGAAGTTTTAGCAAGGTGGCAGGGAGGGGAGGGAGTTCTAGCTCGATGGCAGGGAGAGGGGTTTAGAGGAGGCATGAGGTAGGCATTGAAGGGGCAGGGAGACATACAGGGTGAGGACAAAAGGACAGGAAGGTAGGGAAAGATGGACCTCAGGGGGAAGGGGGATAAGCTGGAGAGGGGAAGGTGGCAGGGAAGGGAGTGTTAGGGAATACAGAGAGCAGGGAAGAGAGCTGTGGGGGAGGCAAAGGTAAGGAAGGAGAAGGAGGAATAGGGATGGTAGGGGCGAGGGAAAGAGTATAGCGACAGAGTAGGCCGTGGGGGGATGGCAAAGAAGGGGGGACAGGACAACAGTGGAGTTGTAGGAGTGATAGAAACAGTGGAAGGAGTTGAAGAGACAGGAAAAAGGCTGCTGGGAAGGCAGTAGATGAGGAAGGGATGGGGTGATGTAGGGGTGGGAAGAAACAGGCTAAGGAATTGGAGAGGGAAGCTGGAGAGGGGGAACGTAGGGTAGGCAGGGGGTAGAGGAGGGAAAGATGGGGAGGGGATGGTGGTTGTAGAGCGGCTGAGAATAGAGGAGTGGCAAGGGACAGATGAAGGCGATATGTGTGATAGGGGTCGGCAGGGAAAGGGCCGTAAAAGGCAGGGGGTAAGAGGTGAAGAGGGAGACAGGGGAGGATACGTAGGACCAACAGGGGGACAGAAAAGGAGGAGGTAGGCGAGTTAGAGTCAGCAGGGAAGGATCATAAAGTATAGGGGGCTGAAAAGCGAGGTAGGGGAGGAGACCAAAAGACAGAGGATAGGGAGAGAGAGAGAGAGAGAGAGAGAGAAGTATCGAGGTAGAAAGGAGAGAAGTAGTAAGAGACAGGGGAAGGGGCCCTAGCAGTGATGGGGAACAGAGGAGTAGCAGGGGGAAGAAATGGAGATAAAGGGGTAGAGTGGGGCTGAAAAAGACGACAGGGAAGGTAGCTAAGGAGTAGACAGAAAACAGAGGAGAGGCAGGAGACGGATTAGGGCGATATGAGGGGTAGGGTCGTCAAGGGAGGAAACTATGAGAGCGGCAGAGGAGAAAGATGGGAGAGATGAGGGTTAGAGGTCGATAGAGCAGAGGTTATACGCAAGCATGGGAGGAGAAGACGAGGGCGTGGGGGTTGGCAGGGAAGGAGTAATATTGGGCAGGGAAGGAGACATACATGGAAGAGAGCTGGAGAAGTGGCAGGGACAGGAGAGGGTGACTGGGGGAGATAAGGGGATAAGGGTAAGCAGAGGAAGGTGTAGGGCAAGTACCGTTTTGATCTTACTGATAATCACCAAGCACAGAGAATTTAATAGTTGATTCATTTTTTCTCGCCTGAAATAAATAAATGAATAATGAAATAGAAGATCTCCCAAATAGGATGTACTTCAGTTCATACAATTGATTTGGAATAATGGTATTAGAACATGGACTCTCTCTCTCTCTCTCTCTCTCTCTCTCTCTCTCTCCTCTCTCTGTTACTCAAAAACTCGAAATTTTAAGGATGGAAGAAGATCGCTTTAATTTTGAGTCAAGTATTTACAGTCGCCTTTTGCATCATTTATATAATATGATAAAGCTAAATTAAGAAAAGCATATAAAAGGGTAATATAGTAAAACTCAGCGTGCCTCTGTTAATGCTTTATTATTACTAGACCTCTGCCAGTCCACGATATGCTAATCACTTAACAACGTATAAGAAAGATGAAAAATTATACACATTATTCCTCAGTAAACAGTCTTCCAGCCCTATACATTTTTACCGTTAACTATCTTTATAAAATCAGCTTAACCATTTCAGTAGAAGTAATGTCCGTAGCTACATATAAAAATCTGACGGTAACAGTAATAAAATAATAAAAATCATCACAATAATCCTTGATACTATGCAAGTTAACCTTTTCTACAAACAAAGACCCTTTATCTCTCCCTCCCCCCCTTTTTTTAACATACATCGATTAATAGAAGCTGGGCAGGCTGACTTGAAGTGTAGGCAAATAGACCAGAGGATGGTGCGATAAGACGGGGCGTTTATGAAGGTAATGGACAGGAGGTAAGGTGAGACAGGTGTTGATAAGGAGGCAGGTGGGGAGGGAGGCAGGTGGTGCGGGGATGAGTGTGGGAAATGGAGGTGGTTGAGAGAGGGGGTTGAAGGGGGGAGCTATGAGAAGTATGGGTTACAGAAAAAGAAAGATTTAAAAGAAAGAAATTGTAAGAAAGGACAGTGATGAGATAAAGCTGTGAAATGGGGGAGAGAGAGAGAGAGAATCAGCTATGGAAGAGGGATGTGTGAGAAAGGGAGTTGTGAGAAAGAGGGATGCGAGAGAGGGAGTTGTGGAAAAGAGCAATTTTGAGAGAGAAGATGCGGTAAGACAGGTGCTGATAAGGAGGGAGGGGAGGGAGGCAGGTGGCTTGGGGGACAGGTGAGTGTTGGTGAGGGGCTGGTGTGGGAAAGAGAGAGAGAGAGAGTTCTAAGGGTTACAAACGATCTATATATAAATAAATAACGTCTCCAACAACTTTTTCCAGACGTGAGAAATCTAAACTCCCTAAGCCCGTCCTTTAAGGGTTAATATATCGAGTTAATCCCTTATACTTAGAAAAAAACACTATTGAAAAAATTCTCTAAATGGTCAACCAGAGAATTTCAGTAGTTGGTTGTATTTCACATTTTCAGCTATTCATTTTTTTTTTCTTAGTAATAAAATTCTGCTTAAATAATGTCTCGTACTGGAAAATGAAAAAAAAAAAAAAAATCAAGCAGCCAGGGAAGCAAAGAATATCATCAGGAATTTGTATAGTTTTATTTTATTGTTCTATGCGTCACTCTGTTTCACTTCGGAGGATAAGGATAAGCACGATGATGATGTTGATGTTTATGATGATAATAGATTGATATAACGAAAACGGCAAAGCTGTAACATGTTTAGTCATCCACCAGAAGGAGAAAAAGTATCCCAACAGACGGTTCGTTTCCGGCCCCAACTCGTGATCGAAAATGGGCGAAAAATGGGGCCGACAAAAAAAAAAAAAAAAAAAAAAAAATAAGAAGAACATTGGTCCGATACTGAAGGAAATCAGTGTCCGAAATTAGTTGAAAAGCGGGACTCATTAAAAAAAAGGGGGGGGGGAGTAGAAACTGTGTAGAATTGAGTTTCAAACTAAGCGAAAAAATTGGACCGGAATAGGGATGAAAAGAAATTTGGAAAAAAAAAAAGAAGCTAGAATTATGCCCAAAACTGAACGGAAAGGAGGTGTGAAATGATGTGAGACTAGGAGGAAAAACAGAGCAAAATCAGGGTGGAAACTGAACGAAAAATAGCCGAAGCTTAACGAAAGAATAGTCGGAAACTGGGAAGGGGAAAAAAAGTCCAAAAAAAAAAAAAATCCAAAACTGAATGAAAAACGGATGCAAGGCCAGAAGGAAAGTGAGTCAGGAAATCACTAAAAAACAGGTTCAAAACTTAACGCAGAATAGTGCTGAAACTTTTATAAAAGTCCCAAAAATAGTCAGAAAACAAGTTGAAAATGATGTGGGATGTGGGGGGGGGGAGGGGCGAAAATGAACAAAAGAAGCACCAAAATTGAAGAAAAGTTACTCGAAACTGGGGTTGAAAGTCACAAAAAAGCAAAAAATGGCGCGGGAACTGAACGAAGAATGGTGGGTTGAGATGTGACCGAAATTAAGCAAAAATGACGTCGAAATAAAGTGACAAATACAGCGAAAAATGATGCCGGAACTGAAGGACAAAAATGTGTCCTAAACTGATTGAAAAACAGGTCCGAAACGACGTGGGACAAGGTGAGAGGAGGGGAGGGGAGGGGAGAAAGAGGGCAGGAGGCAGGGGGAAAGGGGGGTCAGCAGGAGAGGGGAGAGAAGGGAAAGGAAGTGGAGGGTAGGAGGGAAGGGTGAGGGGAGAAGGTAGGGAGGAGGTAGGGGAGAGGGGAGAGAGGCTAGGTGGAGATGGGAGGGGGAAGGAAGGTAGGGAAGGGGGAGGGGGCAACAGGTAGGGGGGTTGGCAGGTAAGTCACTCCATAGGCCTGCTGGCTATAAAAACGCCAAAGTGAACTTGACGTACAATCCATAGGCCGCGGAAGGACAGGTAGGCCTAAGACACACACACACACACACACACACACACACACACACACACACACACACACACACACACACCAAAAATATTCTCAGGTAGGCAGGGGTTTTACGGAGGGAGGTGGTGGAAGTTCGCTGAGATCGGATTTACGCCACATAATAATTTTGCCTCTTTTTTGAATGGTGACGCTTTTGTATATTTATTCCAAGTCTGTTAGCTTTTTTCCTTCGGCTAAGGGAGATTCTTTCATAGTACTGGGATCTAAAGAAACGTCCTTTACCGCCTCCAGTATCTTAGAGTTTTTATTCTTTATATTTTCCACGTCTCTAGCTGAGTATAATTGACTTTGGAATGGCCCCTCGTAGTGAAGTGTTTAATTCTCTCATGATCGAGGCAACTCTTGTATTTTATTCAAGCTGATGCCAGATGATTTTTTTTTTTTTAATGAGCTGATAGTTAGTTATTAGAGACTGTGAATATAGTCACCATTAACGCTTTGGTAATATGACAACTCTAGTATTTTTTCTTCCAGTATTATTTCAGCTAACGTCACATGATTTTATTTAGCGGAGAGTGGTGAGTATAGAAGCCTGAGAGTGTTAATAGCAATTTCCAGTAAAGCCTTCAGCTCGACGACTTTTTTGTTTTCATGCTATCTTAAATAAAAATCAGCTTCAGAAAGGCCTGTGTGGTGGCGTTAGATGCGACTTTCAGGGACGTTTTCAGTACGGTGTAACAATCTCTCTCTCTCTCTCTCTCTCTCTCTCTCTCTCTCTCTCTCTCTCTCTCTCTCTCTCTCTCTCTCTCTCTCTCTCTTTCCGTAACCTAGCGATAGACACGGATTCTTTACCACCTCACTTCGATGATGTCTTTTTATGTAATTTTTGATGCTATTAGAAATTATCATCAAAGGGGACGTGCCTTCAACATCCCGATTTCAATATTAACCCCTTCGATACGATGGCATCTTTCGTGTTTATACTCCTACCTATAGAGAGTCTTATTCAGATTGGGGGAGACTTTTTACTAACTGTGTCTCTTCTAAGTTTATTGATCTGGACTTTTTTTATTTTTTTTTTACTTGTCGTTATTTCCATATCTATATTCTCGTCTTTTACATTCCTCCTTTATTTTATCCTTTTTCTTCCTCTTTCTCTCCTCCTCCTCCTCCTCCTCCTTCTCCTTCTTCTTCCTCTTCTTCTTCCATAATTCTCTTCAACCCCCATTCTTCCCTCTCCTACCCTTTCTCTCAATTTATCACTCTCCCCATTTCCCCCACTTTATCGCGACCCCCCATCAACCCACTTCCTTTTCCTCTCATTATCTCATTCCCTTCTTTTTTCCTTCTCATTTCTCACGACTCCCTCCCACCTCTCTCTCTCTCTCTCTCTCTCTCTCTCTCTCTCTCTAGCTTTCTTTGTCCCCGTTATCAACCTCCTCCTCCCCAACTCAGCTCCCCCCCCCCTTCTCCTTTACCAATTTTTCCCTCCTCGTTTCTCCCTTACAGATTTTTCTTCTCTCCCTCTCGATTTTCTCCTCCCTTCTGCCCTAAAGATTTTTTTCCTTCTCTCCCAGGCATTTTTTTTTTTTTTATTCCTCCTTTGTCCTCCTCTCAGTTTTTCCTACCTTCTCTCTTACGCATTTTTTTCTTCCTTCTTTCTCCATTACTGATTTATCTCCTCTTTCTTGCCCATTTTTCCTCCCTTCTTCCTTCCCATTGTTTCCCTTCCTTCTTTCCTCACAGTTTTCCTTCCCTCCCTCCCTCCCTCCTTTTCCCCCTCCTCCTCCTTGCAACACCGTGGCTCAGTTACCCTTGTGGTTTCGGTACAGGATAGAGTGTGGTGAGGGAGGTGGTGTTACTGTTACGTGGTGGTGTTACTGTTACGTGGTGGTGTTACTGCTACGTGGTGGTGTTACGAGCTGGTGTTACTGTTGCGTGGTGGTGTTACGAGCTGGTGTTATGGGTGGATTTTCAAGGATACTGTTCTGAGGGGATGTTATTGATTCGACGTGGTGTTCTGTTGTTGCTTTCTGGTGTTTGAGATGGTGTTTTACGAAGCCGTGTTACAGTTATAACGTGCTGTTATATTATGGTAATTTAGTGTGGTGTTACTGTGGTTAGGTGGTGTAACATGCTGGTGTTATGGGTGGAAGTTACAAGGTTGTTACTGACATGGCGTAATGTTATGATGTTTTAATAGGTGGCGTTACTGATGAGCGATGTTTTTTAAGGGGGGACTTAAGAAATTATAATGTTGCAACTTAATTGCTTAGAAAATGACCCGTGTAAGAAGGGAATTAGAGACAGCCTTCATGGACCACATCAGTACGTTGACGTCTTTTAAACTGCTTGGTATCGATTTTATGTCAGACGTCTGAAAGTGAAGCTTGGATCGTGCTGGAAGGACACAAGCCAAGAGTGAGAACAGTGAAAATGAGTTATTTGAGAGGAGCATCTGGAGCTACATGGAGAGACAGACTGACAAATGAGAAAGTGAAGGAGCGTTGTGGTGTGGATGTGGGTGCGATAGAATGCGGTAGGAGAAATACATTGAGGTTATTTGGCTATGTGGAGAGGATGGAGAGCGAGAGACTAACGAGGAGAGTGTATGTGAGTTAGGTGGACGGGGGCCGAGGGAGGGGGAGGCCGAACATGAGGTGAAGGGATGGAGTGGAAAGGAATACGAGAGAGGGGGATGTGAGCTGGGGGGAGGGCAGTGAAATGGTGGGGGACAGGGTGAAATGGAGGTGATCTGTTTGTGGCCACCCCTTACGGGATTAAGGCGTCTGGCAATAGATAGATAGACGATTTTATTCGACTTAAGAGAGATTCCTAATATTCAGCTTTAGGGGAGGCTTAAGGAATTTGAGGGCTGAGATTCGCAGGAAAAAAATTAGCATCAACTCCCGCTCGTAACTAAGTCTTATTTGTGCAGGAGGAACGCAAGACATGTGAAGTTCGTGAATTTTTCCTTCACGCTCTTCCTGCGAGACAAATAACAGTTAGTGAAAGTAGTTGGTCATAAGTTTCCCTATGATCGTTAAATTTTCCCCTGCAACAAATGTGCTTTCAACCCCAACAGTGGGTGAAAAATCTTAACTATTCAGGTTTTACTCCTACTTGGCCCAAATTTACCTTCTTTCCATCTTGAGTGCCGAGTTGTAGCAAGAGATTAACATTAGAATACAGTAAAATGCTAGTCACGAAGAGGTGCTGTGGGAAGAATATAGAGCAGTGGTTTTGTATTTCTCTGCCAATGACCTACGTGAAATAAGCTCCAAAAAGAACGAAAATCTAGGCCAAGTTAGGGTAAAAAGGGTATAGTTTGTCTTTGCTTCCGCCAGGCGATTTAATTTTGTTTTGGATTGGCCTCGCGGGGTATTAGAGGTACAGCAGACCATGAAAGATACGATTCACTGGCAGTTCCATTCGGCCTCCACCTTCATGATGAGCGAGGTTAGAACACAAGATTAGCTTCGGTAAAAGGAGTGCTGAGCTAGAATAAGACTGTTTTACAAGAGAAGGTATTTCAAATTATCTGAGATCACATCAGAAGAATTTAGGATAAGTTAAGATTATAGTGAGATTGGGGCTGGTGAAATCAGTTTGATATGAGTTAAGTAGAGAAGAAATTAGGCGAAGCGTAAGTCGGGGAAGTGGGATGATGATGTGGCGATTTTTGTGGTATATTAAGGTATTTAGTTTACTCTTTCGTTCTCATTGTGACATCTGTGCATTTTGTTTCATCTGGGAGAAAGCCAGGTAATTAACTGCATAATGGAACAACCTTTTTAAAGCTTTTTATTAACAAGGACTCAAATGTAGTTCTTTCACCTTAACCTGGCCCAAATTAACGTCCATTTTCAGCTTATTTCACGTAGCCCATTGGTAGAGAAAGGCAATGCTACACCTCTGCATCCTTTCCACAGCACTTGTTCGTGATTAGCACCATAGTCTCGTGTTGATCTATTGCCACTACTCAGAATTAAAGATGGAAGGATGGCAATTTTAGGCCAGGTTAAAACGAAAAAGGTATAGTTATATTATTCAGACTGACAACAGACGATTTTGCTGATGCGAGAGAGAATGTAGGTCAGATAGCAACGCCTTCTGTTTGTAGGGGTCGTTACGAAACACACCCCTCCTCATATTGCCACACCCGTAACACGACCGCCATATGCAGAGGTAGATGAACAGAGAGATAGATTGATAGGCGGATAGATGAACAGAGAGATGGATTGATTCGTAGATAGATGAACAGGGAAATAGATTGATAAGTAGATGCATGAACAAGGAGATAGATTGATAGGCAGATAGATGAACAGGGAAATAGATTGGTAAGTAGATACATGAACAAGGAGATAGATTGATAGGCAGATAGATGGACAGAGATAGATTGCTTGATAGACAAACATGGAGATAGATCGGTTGATTGATAGACAGATGGGCAGACAGATAGACAGATAAAAATGTGTAGATAGATGGAAGGACATAGACTAAACTATTAACTGGACAGAACGATACACAGATAGACAAACAGACAGACAGGCAGGCAGACAGATCGATAGATAGACAGATAAACAGATAGATAGATAGACTGACTGACCGACTGACATGGTACACAGATTGGTAGACAGAGACTGATTCATAAAAAGGTAGATAGATACACAGATAGATGAATAGGTCGAATGATGGACAGGTAGATAATCCCCTCTCCTCATATTGCCTACCCGTAACACGACCGACGTAAGCACCCTGTCCATTGCCCCGTTTGCAGGAAGACCGTCATTCGTGGTCCACCGTGTAACCGATACCATACTGGGCAAGCATGGACGAACCGGACGTGGATGTAACGATAACGGTGGGGGTAAGGTGATCTGCATGCCTGTGTATCGATCTATCTGGATCAGGCAGTTTATCTATCTATCTATCTCTTTATCTATTTATCAACCAGGTATCAGTCTGTCTGTCAAAGTGGTAGGATAGGACTGGAAGGACACTTGAGGAGACAGGATATATGAGGTACGGAAGAACAGGGAAGCAGGTAAGGATGAGTAGGATAAGATAAAATGGGTATGGCAGACCACAGTAGGTAAGGCAGAACCAGAGAGTTAGGCAAATGAGGCAGGGTTACAGGTGAGGCAGGGTGAGCAGAATAGTCAAGTGAGGCAGGTAAAGGAGAGTGGAGAAAGGTGAGCCAAGTGAGGCAGAGTGAGGCAGGGAAAGGTAGGGTGATATAGAATGAGGATTTGTGATGCAGGGTGAGGCAGGGCAAGTAGGATGAGGAACGGTAAGGCAGGGTGAGGCAGGGTGAGGGAGGTGAGGCAAGCCAGGTGACAGAGGTAAGATGAAGAAATAGCCTAACCCACCCTTCGACCACATCGTCACCACAACAGTCCTTGGTCTGTTTTAATGTTCTTTCTCTCTCACACACACACACACACACACACACACACACACACACACACACACACACACACACACACACACACACACACACACAAATATGAATCCTTGATGACACATAACTCAGAAACACAAACATACGTACACAAATATATGGACGAATAAACACACACACACACACACACACACACACACACACACACACACACACACACACACACACACACACACACACACACACACACACACACACACACACACACACACACACACACACACACACACACACACACACACACACACACACACACACACACACACACACACACACACACACACACACACACACATCTCCAGCAAGGGCTTAGTGGCCGGCATGGCGTTATCAGCATATCTCCCCCAGTGGTGTGTGGTTTGTTGAAGCCCCTCCCTACCAGGCCTCCGGATTCCTATGGGGATAGTGAAACCCGTGGAGAGAGAGAGAGAGAGAGAGAGGAGAGAGAGAGAGAGAGAGAGAGAGGGAGGGAGGAAGAAAAGGAGATTGCATGTGTATCTGAGTCTTTGCTGTCAGCCAAAAAAAAATGTACTGTGTGGTACATAGACAGTTCGATAGACAGACAGGTAGATGGAGGTAGATAGATAGATAGATACATACATACATAAATAGATAGATAGACAGATGGACAGATAGATTGATTAATGGATAGATGCAGACAAAGACAGAAGCAGAGCAATTCCCAGTCTCTTGAGGGATGCTGGTGATGGTGGCTGGTGTTGTGGTTTTCAAGACGGAGGTTCATAAGGCTCCCAGACTCCGCGGGATGTTGGAACTTTACTACCGGGGAGAAAAAAGTGTGTGTGTGTGTGTGTGTGTGTGTGTGTGTGTGTGTGTGTGTGTGTGTGTGTGTGTGTGTGTGTGTGTGTGTGAGGGGGGGGTTATGGGAAATAGTTTCTCCTTCATAAGGCCTTCAGACTCCACAGGTTCCTTGGGCTTTACTGCCGTGGAGAGCAAAAAATGCAAGACTGTCAGAGTTTGAGAGAGAGAGAGAGAGAGAGAGAGAGAGAGAGAGAGAGAGAGAGAGAGAGAGAGAGAATAGATACTCAAACTTTCAACTTTTACTCTCTGCAAAGTAAGTATTACAAAGTTTCCACTCAATTCTCCATAATCCAGCGAAGTCCTCTCATACCATCTCTTTTTCCCTCTCTCACCTCATCACCCATTTCCTCGTTCATCCCCCATTCCCCAACCCCCCTTCCAGGACCCCAGTAACCCCCGACACTGGTTACCACTTCTTCTTTCTCTCTCACAACAATACCCCTCCTCTTTCCCCAGTTCTTCTCCCTTCCATTTCCTAGCTGTCCCAAAGTCACTAAAGCACCCCACCATTCCCGTCTCTCACCCTCTCAACCAGGTTTTTCTGTACTTCCCCACTACACATTCTCTACCATCCCACCATTCCCCACCATTTTCCCCTTATCTCTTCCAGAAGCATCGTACCATCTTCCCACTATTTTCTTCATTGTTTTCCACCATCACTCTTCTAGTTCCTCACAACCAGGTCCCTGTCTCCCCCCCTATATCCCCTTTTCTCAACACCCCACCATTCCTCTTAATCCCTACACCACCAATTCCACCCCAAAGCACCCCACTTTCCTCCCGTTTCGCCTCACCCCCAACCGCAACATTTCCACAACTAGACCTTCTCTCCTTTCACAATCCTCCATCATCACAAGTCCCTACCTTCCCTTCAAAATCCACTCTTTCCTCAGTTTCCCATCATTCCTCCCCTCCTATCACTCTGCCAACCCCACTCGCGTCTCTGCCTCATTCCCACTCTCCAGCGCAACAGCCTCACAAGCAGGTTCCTCTCACCTCTTTTAGTCCTTAACATTCCCCCTTCTCGTATCCAGGCAAGCCCCTCTCCTCTTCCTCATTCACCATCATCAACCTCTTCTACCCGCACGCTACCATTCTCCCACTATCCACCCTACACATCCCCACAACCAGCCCTCTATCTCCTCCCCTACTTCCCATCATCCCAACCTCCCACTTCCTCCCAAAACCACTCTACCATTCCCTTCTCTCGTCCCCAAATCCCCACCATATCTCATCCTGTCATTTCCCCACACGCACCCCATCCCACTCCACTCCCTCCTCGCTTCACCCTCCATCGCGACAACCCCCGCTGACTTTCCAGAATTTCCGACTCGTAAAGACAGTATCGAGAGAGGACACTCCTTGACGAATGATAAATAGAGACATTAAGCGATTCCAGGGCGAAACGCTAACTTCCCCAGCAGCCTCCAAGAGTGAGACAATAAAAGGGAAGAGATAGCGGGGATAGGTCTTCCTCGCTTTTACTGGTATTTCCTTGGATTAGTATTTCTCGCTTTCGTCGTGTCTCTCTCTCTCTCTCTCTCTCTCTCTCTCTCTCTCTCTCTCTCTCTCTCTCTCTCTCTCTCTCTCTCTCTCTCTCTCTCTCTCTCTCTCTCTCTCTCTCTCGTGTCTGTCTGTCTGTCTATCTCTGGCACACAATAAGGTCTAAAAAAATACTCTAACTCTTTGTATAATGTTCAGGTTTGATGCTGGATTAGAGCACTAGAAGGCAGATTCTCGAAACAGCGTACATTTAATTCCCTGCCGTTGCCAAGCTTTATAACTTACGATCAATCTTCTGCCGTAGCTATGATTTTTAACTTACGATCAGTCTACTGCCTTAGCCATGATTTATAACTTACGATAAATTCCCTGTTGTAAGCAAGATTTGTAACTTACGATCATTTTCCTGTCGTAACCAGAATTATGAACCTACAATCAATCCTGTATCGAAGCGATTTTTTTTTTTTTTTGGGGGGGGAAGCAAGAGACAAGGTAAGATTCGGTAGTCCCTTTTCCTTGTCTTCCCTGCAAAACTTAAATCCCACTTACGACAGGAAGGTGTTCGTAAGTCCCTTTGTGAATACGGCACCGGAACACTAAAGAGGAGAGACTGCGTGGTTGTCGTTGCTTTTCCTGGTATTTCCCCCTCCTAATCTTTCTCTGGTGTGCTGTGTTTATTTTTATGCCGGATTATAGAGCTGGTTCTTGGCGTTTTCTCTAAGCTGCACGAGGAATTATCTCCCAAGGTGGATATAATTGTTTGAGGAAGCAAGAATAAAGTGAAAAGCTAAATCAGAGAGAGAGAGAGAGAGAGAGAGACGAAAACACTCCATGGCTTTGCAGGGCCCCATCTTAACCCTTTCAATACTGTGATGACTTCTGTATTGTGTTCGTGTTACTCTCAGACGACTTTCTTCATCTTAGGACACGCCCACATAAGGAAGGAGATGACAGAGCCTCTATTAACCTCTTCAAGACGACGGAAATGTCCTTAGAACTTTGTCTCTAAGGAATAACAGTTCTCCAAGGATAATGGCGGGAAAAAGAATCATCATCATCATCATCATCATAATTTCTTCCCAATCCGACTCGGGCTGAAACTGTTGCATCTTTTCCTCCCCCCCCCCTCAACAAAAAGAAAAAGAAAAAAATGCGAGTACAGTACATATAATTTTTTCATTCCATTAAATCAGGGGACTGAGATAGCCAAACACATCATCGTCATCATCATCAACCTGACATTTTTTGACAAGTCGTGTGGAAAATCGCGTGGGAGATGATGGCAGTAGAAATTTGGAGGGTCTGTGTTTTTAGGGCATTAAAATAAAGAGGAGTTTTATTTTTTTATTTTTTTGGCCAAGTCGGAAATAATGGACAGATCAGAAGTTACGTGCGCCACACCCTAAACACGTAAGGTTTGTAGGGAATGTTGTGGTAGAATCTTAACCTTTTCAACCCGAGGACGTTTTTTTTTTTTCCCCTTCTGACCTCCAGGCATTTTTTTTTAATTGTGTAAGGGAGATATGTAGTAGTGAGGGAGGAAGTTAAAGTTATATCGACCCCCTCCAGTTCGCCCTTCACCCCGGGGACATTATTTTTTTTTTACCTCTGATTGGTTTTATTTACCTTAGGATGTAAACCCAAACACTGAAGGAGATAATGAAACCTGTAGGCCAGCCCTCCAGTTCCAGTAGCCGATGTTAAGCAATATAAAGTAGTTTCGAGATAACAAAAATGAAATAAAAATTTAGTCAATGGGTAAAAAAAGCTGATGTAAATGTAAAAAATGCAATCATCAGTATGTGGGTGAATAGAAAGGGATGTGGAGCGCAGAAGATGCCTAATAAACAGCAGAAAGAGGGTGGGTGAAAATATAAACTCCTGAGGAACTCCACCACTGTTAAGTTTCAGAACAGAGACTGTACCTTTTTTACTCTAACTTGGCCTAAAATTACCATCTCTCCAACTTTATTACTAAGTTGTAGCAAGAGACTGACACTAGAATATGATGCCAGTCATGAAGGAATCTATGCGGTGGATGTTGATCTACTGTACAGTATTATTTTATTCTCCCAATTAGCAACGGGAAATAAGCTTCGAAAGGACGAAAATCTGGGCCAAGTAAAGGGCCATTGCAGGGTGTGTGTGTGTGTGTGTGTGTGTGTGTGTGTGTGTGTGTGTGTGTGTGTGTGTGTGTGTGTGTGTGTGTGTGAGAGAGAGAGAGAGAGAGGAAACAGTAAGGATAGGTCTGAAATGAAAAAGCTGTACCAGTTACGGTCAAAGGCATCTGATATGTCTACTTTTGCTCAAATGTTAAAAGTGGATGACCAGGAATGTGAAAGGAATGCTAGAGGACTGCCAGTGGAGCGCCCCTGACGAACCTCAGACTGTGTTACTTAATGTAGCCTAGTGATATGTAATGTACCCCTGTTTGCATTGTTTTTACTTTTTTTTTTTTTTTGAGTGTCGAATATATGTACTTAATTCGATTTCATAAAGCTAAAGGAATGCATATGCTGTCAGATAGTTAAAATCTACTGTTCAGAGGGCTAAAATCTTTAAAATTTGAGTTAAATCTGTTTTGAGAGTTGCAGTCTATTCTGAGGTAGATCCATTCTGAGAGTTAAAATCTATTCTATCAAGGATATTATTTCAGGTGACTGGTGACGATTTTATGCAGCTAACAACAGAAATCACACCCTGGTAAAGAGTTAACCAGAGCTAACCGCATTATTTTCACTACCTCACTTTCTCCATCCAGAATAAGGATCGTATTCGCGTCGACTGAGGAAGTTGACTACCACTTTTCTTGTTTTGTTTTGTTTTGTTTTGTTTTTTTATCAGAAAATACCTACATCTGGCGTGCAGACTACTACCCCTTAAGGAACAGGGATATCATTTACTTGAATATAATCTTTTGGCGTTCAGTGGATGAAATGGGTCAATTGTGTTAAGTCTGACCCTCTTAGGAGTAGAGATTTTATTGAGTTAGAGAGTAGAAAGTTTATTGAATTAGAGAGTAGAGATTTTATTGAATTAGAGAGTAGAGATGTTATTCAGTTAGCCAGAACATACACCCCACCTCAGTACTCAAGTGTGAAATGCAAACTATACCGCTGAGGGAGAGGAACCAGGAAACATCCCACACCGACGAGAATAAAAGGTCTTCTGCAACGCGTCTCCGGCTCCATCGCGACGCAGTGTGCATCGTCTTGGCGGGGTCATTTAAGGCATGCTGTTTAGTCGGGTTTTTTCGCTCAGAGTATTGTCACACAGGCGAGTCCGTGTTGTGACTGTTTGGGCGGTTTTTTGTGGTGTGTGTGTGTGTGTGTGTGTGTGTGTGTGTGTGTGTGTGTGTGTGTGTGTGTGTGTGTGTGTGTGTGTGTGTGTGTTTTGGGATGTGTAGGCAAATGTGTGTTTCTGAGTTATATGTGTCGTCGATGATTCATATTTGTGTGTGTGTGTGTGTGTGTGTGTGTGTGTGTGTGTGTGTGTGTGTGTGTGTGTGTGTGTGTGTGTGTACAGGCGGCATGTTAATTATGCATACACAGTACAGTTTGAACAGAAGTTAAGCGAACTGAAATTAAAATAAAGTTAGAGAGGGAGAGAGAGAGAGCGGGGCAAGAGGAGCATTTTTTAAGTCGAATAAGTACAGTAGTTAAGGAGTGGGGTTAGTTGAGGTAATTTGCAAGATTATGTAAGAGAGAAATAGAGTGTTACATAAAGATACAGACCACACAGACCTTACGATCGTTTCTGGGTACTCTAGCCTGAAAATTACTGGAAATACTTGCTTTAATAACAGAAGGTAAAGAATGATAAAAGTTTCAAAGCAGGATAGCAAAGGATGGATTGGTAGGTGGGTAGAAAGATAGATCTGATAGGTAGACGTACTTGTTGAATGATAGACAGGTAGGTAATTATGAAGGTAGGTAGGAAGGTAGGTAGGTAAAAGGGGAGAGAGAGAGAGAGAGAGAGAGAGAGATGGAAAAAAGGGAGAAATAGAAATGAGTCAGGCGATAAAAAATAAGGAGGAGAACGTAGATATTCAGAAAAATCCACATTGCATTCCACTCCGTTCAGTAACCAGCTCGCAACCCAGCAAGATCTGCAATTGAAAAGACTCTCGTAAAGACACTGTTAGAGGGGCTTGTTTTGTTTTGTTGTTTGGCTCCTGTTACCCACTGGAGCTTCGTTTGTGGAAGAGAAATTGGTTTGTAAGTGTGGCATAGGTCTGAGTTGCAGGTGGATGATGATAATGGTGATGATGATGAGGAGGAGGAGGATGGTAATGATGATGATGATGATGACGAGGATAATGATGGTGCTGATGATGATGATGAGGAGGAGGATGGTGTGAACAGAGATAAGGTGAAAACAAACTGTGCTCTACGGTCTGATCAGCTATGGAATCTTGAAGGAAGGTGGCTGGAATGAAGAGCAGGAGGGAATGTTAGGTTTTAGTGTTGTAATCTCTCTCTCTCTCTCTCTCTCTCTCTCTCTCTCTCTCTCTCTCTCTCTCTCTCTCTCTCTCTCTCTCTCGCTCTCTCTAAGTGTGTAAAATCGTATGGTAACTGCTAGAACAAAAGAGTTATAATTTCTCACGACATGTAAAGGTTTGTTTTTAGACGTCTGGATGACAGTAGCGTGTGTGTGTGTGTGTGTGTGTGTGTGTGTGTGTGTGTGTGTGTGTAGGTGTGTTAATGGATGTGCTATGTGTGTGTGTGTGTGTGGGTGTAGGTGAGCGTGTTGTTGTGTTGGCGGCTCCTGTTGGTGTTAAGTATCCATCCAGCGAACGGGAAAGGCGAGGGTCTTATCTCCTCGCTGACTCGGCTCTACTCACCTGTAAATGTTGCTAAGCAGGTGTGATTAAGCTAATTGGCCGCATCACAATACCTTAAACACTAATCAGACCTTTCTCTCTTTCTTTCTTTCTTAGTTTCTGTTTTTTTTTTCCTTTTTTTTTACTTATTCCTGCGTTTCAAAGTCGATGATGGAGCCAACACACACACACACACACACACACACACACACACACACACACACACACACACACACACACACACACACACACACACACACACACACACACACACACACACACACACACACACACACACACACACACACACACACACACACACACACACACACACACACACACACACACACAATTTGCATATTTTAGTGTGCGGAGGTGTGGTGTGGATCCTGGATTAACTATGTTGCTTCATTATAAAGCTGAACCAAATACAAATTCGATATTACAACAGAAGTAATATATATATATATATATATATATATATATATATATATATATATATATATATATATATATATATATATATATATATATATATATATATATATATATATACCACCTGATGATTTTGTTTGTCTTAGCTGAGACTCCTCATGTCGAAAGCACAAGAAACTTGCATCATTAATCCTTGAAGTATTATATCTTCATCATTCGTTATATTCTTGCCTTAACCAGACGATTTTTTTTTTTTAGGTGTCCTAGCATTTATCGGAGTAGCTGTGTCTGTTTCTCTTTCTCTCTCTCATTTTTTTTTTTTTTTTTGTCAGGTGCTTCATTATCACTGACCAGCGACTTCGGAGACCACACCACACCATCCTCTTACACCACAGTACACCACACCACACCATCCTCTTACACCACAGTACACCACACCACACCATCCTCTTACACAACAGTACACCACACCACACCACACCATCCTCTTACACCACACTACACCACACCACACCACACTGTCCTCTTACACCTCACTACACCACACCATCCTCTAGCACCACACCACACCACGTCACCCCCTTACACCACACCACAGCACACCACGCTCCTACACCACACCACTCCATCCTCATACATCACATTACACCACACCACTCCACACCACTCTCTACACCACACCACTCCACACGACCCTCTACACTACACCACATCATCCTCCTACATCGCATTGCACCACACCACCCTCTTACACCACACTACCCTCGTACACCACACCACACCACACCACACTCTTACACCACACCACACCACACTACCCTCTTACAACACACCACACCACAT
Organism: Coenobita brevimanus; assembly: GCF_032717465.1. Lineage (NCBI taxonomy): Eukaryota > Metazoa > Arthropoda > Malacostraca > Decapoda > Coenobitidae > Coenobita > Coenobita brevimanus. The sequence goes on from NC_137043.1 coordinate 33,748,736, forward strand.
AAGATTACCCTCCCACACCTCATCACACCATACCACTCACCTTTGGCATTAACCGGAGAACCCTGAAGCTCCCGCACCTAGTACATTTATGCTTACTTTAACATGAAAGAGCCTTCGTAGTTAAGAGCTTAGACAATGATCACAGAGACAGTGCGTTCAAACATCCAGGCAAAATAAAGCCAGTCATCATCATCATCATCATCATCATAATGACCTTTTGCCTTTCCTAAGGATGCTCTGAAGAGAAACCAAGGCGAATAAAAAAAGGAGGGTGATAGTTGGTGAGTCGCAGTCGGCGCCTTTATGAGCCTCTTATCCAGTTTAATTTAGCATAAAGCGCAATAAAATAATCAATTATCGGTATCGTGACTGGAGCTGGTCACGAAGATTGGCGTGGTGCAGTAGAACGTGCATGTAAAAATGGAGATTATGAGCGGACGGCCGACACGAGAGAGGACCATTTTGCATAACTGCGTCGTACGAGATCACTTGCTATGTATTACCGATTTGAATTCTATTCTCCTAAGACCTCGTATTTTATATATATATATATATATATATATATATATATATATATATATATATATATAATGTTTTTTTCTGTGTGCTTTTGAAATCTGTACTTTCTTAAATGTCCAAAAACGACGATGATAAGTATTTCACAGGCACTTGTATGCGTTCACCCGTATATGCATCCAGCTGAACACACATAGATGCGATGAAATCGGTCGTATATATACATGAACACGTTGGTCTGTGAGCGCATGAACAGATGTGCATACGAGTGTGAACCTAGCTGTCCACGGCGATGAAAGTACAAAATATTAAATGCCCCACTGTACGTAGGTGAATAAAGGAGATTTTTAAGGCAATTCACTACGAGGGGTGTTTCCAAAACTGATGAGTTATTAGTAGCAGCAACCCCAGGCTCATGTGACCATGAACCCAGTGGACTGCAGGCTTAACTTGCCCCTCTGCAAGTCACCATCCTCTCTTTGAGAGATAAGGAAGTAACTGGGGGACGTTTGTATAACCAGGCAGTGGAGCCGTCTGGTCATATCGGTGCCGCCACATGAAGGCCTCACCTTCCAACACCTAAAGTGATGGAAAAAATAAAATACAAACACGTCATCTTGCTGAAAGAGTGTATACAAATCTCCCTCTATACATAGGCTAGGAATCTTGTCTCAGTGGTGTATATTTTGTATGTTCAGCACTATATGTGTATACTGAATCTTGCAGTATACCTCAGCTGTAATACACTCACATACACAAACTCATTCACGCATCCACATACGAGTACACAGATCATCATATGTCTAAATTAAACCATTATGTGTTTAAGAGTTTACACACACACACACACACACACACACACAGGCATCTGCAGATTCCATACCTCATAAATTATTGAAGTGATCTGCAATGTTGAGGAGAGGCGGCTCTGCTGATGTTCCTAACGACATCCTCTGATTCTAGTCCCATCTCCCATCTTTTGATTCTAGTCCCATCTGCCATCCTCTGATTCTAGTCCCATCTGCCATCTTTTGATTCTAGTCCCATCTGCCATCCTCTGATTCTAGTCCCATCTGCCATCTTTTGATTCCGGTCCCATCTGCATCCTTTGATTCTAGACCCATCTCCTTTCCTTTGATTCTAGACCCATCTCCTTTCCTTTGATTCTAGACCCATCTCCTTTCCTTTGATTCTAGACCCATCTCCTTTCCTTTGATTCTAGACCCATCTCCTTTCCTTTGATTCTAGTCCCATCTCCTTTCCTTTGATTCTGGTCCCATCTGCCATCTTTTGATTCTAGTTCCATCTGCCATCCTTTGATCCTAGTTCCATCTGCCATCCTTTGATCCTAGTTCCATCTACCATCCTTTGATTCTAGACACATCGCCATCTGCCATCCTTTGATTCTAGAACCATGTGCCATCCTATGATTCTAGTCCCATCTGCCATCCTCTGATTCTAGCCCCATCTGCCATCTTTTGATTCTAGTTCCATCTGCCATCCTCTGATTCTAGCCCCATCTGCCATCCTTTGATTCTAGTCCCGTCTGCCATCCTCTGATTCTAGTCCCATCTGCCGTTCCTAAATTCTAGTCCCGTCCTGTCGTCCTTTTATTCTAGACCCATCTCCCATCCGTTAATTTTAGTTCCATCTGCCATCCTTTGATTCTAGACACATCTGTCATCCTTTGATTCTAGTTCCATCTGCCATCCTTTGATTCTAGACCCATCTTTCATCCTTTGATTCTAGTTCCATCTGCCATCTGCCATCCTTTGATTATAGACCCATCTTTCATCCTTTGATTCTAGGCCCACTTTCCCTTCGTGTCCTGCTATCCTTTGATTCTAATCCACTGTCATATGTCATTATTATCATCTGCCCTTCCACACACACACACACACACACACACACACACACACACACACACACACACACACACACACACACACACACACACACACACACACACACACACACACACACACACACACACACACACATTATTTCGTACATATTTTGTATATATACAGTAACATTTTTGTCCAGTCTGAAAATAATACATAAAATTGGTGGAGGAATAATGCTAAAACATATGGTACGGGTATGTTTAATGGCGAGCAAATATAGTAAGAATTTCGCGAGCAGTATATTTTGATAGATCGATGAATGATAAAAAAAATAAGCAAAAGAAATCGCTGTTTCCCGAAGTCAGTGTCTGCTTAACCCCTGCTGTAAAATATTTGTCCTCTGCTGAATACAGGCTAATGAAGGTAGCAGGAGTAAAAATAAAATAAAAAGGCACTGTATTTCAGGGCTGGTATTATTGGATACCGGAGAGGGTCGCCTTCACGTGGTGGCACCGATATGACCAGGCGGCGGAGTGCCCGGTTACGCAAACGTCCCACAGCCCTCTTCCTGTCCCCCGAAAAGAGGATAGTCTAGTGTGGAAAAAGGGCAGTATCGATCAGCAGTCCACCGCGTCCACATTCAGATGAGCCTGGAATTGTAAGGTCTACTATTAACAAGGCACATTATCGCTCGGAGTAGGTTATATCAGAGGCACTCAGGCAAAACAATTGGTAATTTCCATAACATTGCTTTCATTTTCTCGCGGTATATGCAGGGTTGTATTTATGTACCGGAATATTTGTAAACAATAGGAAGCTGATGGAAATTGCTTCTTCTGAGCTATCCTGACCTCCTCTGACCTAACCTATCCTTACTTAGTCATACTTAATTTAGTGTAATGTAATATATCCTAAATTTAACTTAATCAAACCTTTGTGTGTGTGTGTGTGTGTGTGTGTGTGTGTGTGTGTGTGTGAGGGAGACTGGATGAATGACCTGGGCAACAACAAATGGAATCTTGTGTGTTTATCTCTGTGAGTGTGTACGTGTGTGTGCGCACCATTGTGTGTCTGTATCTATGTGCGACCGTGTGGGTGCTCCGAGGAGGGTATGTAGGTAGGTAGGTAGGGTGGGTGGGATGGGAGACGGGCTGGTCGGTGGATAGGAGACAGGGGGCGGGGATGGGGACGGGAGGGGTAGTAGAGGACCACGCTGACAGCAAATTCAATCCCCGCTTTGATTTATACCTTGATCCAGACATCCTGAGAGCCAACCACCGCTTACGGGCCTCTGGATGGATGGCGGAGGGTAGTAAAATCCACACATGATGAGAGCTGGCACGGAACTGATGCTCTGTCACCCTAATTTACGATCGCTTCTGCCACCGCTCCCTATAAAAGCAGGAAATGATAGAAATAATAGCGATGGGAGGGAGGCTTCGGATGCTCGTGATGATGATGATGATGATAATAGTTTTTTTTTTTTTTTTTCAGATTTCCAAGACTATTTGACATGAGGTGAACGTGGGACCAAAATAATGGAGTGTTACCCTAAATTACTATATAATCCAGGAAATGTGACGATGATGATGATGATGATGATGCATGTTACTTTTTTAAATTCCAAAGATGATACATGATTATCTCTCTCTCTCTCTCTCTCTCTCTCTCTCTCTCTCTCTCTCTCTCTCTCTCTCTCTCTCTCTCTCTCTCTCTCTCTCTCTCTCTCTCTCTAATTCCAAAGATCATTCGGCATTTGATCAACGGTGGACCAGGAACGATGGACTGTCAGGCTAATTTACGATCACTTCTCCCCCCACCATCTATAAAAGCAGAAAATAAAAAGATAATGACGTTGATGGAATAAATCATGATGATGATGATGATGACGATGATGATGGTGATGATGATGATGATGATGATGATGATGATGCATTTGTTTTGCCGCATTCGCAGGGGCGGCCAAATCTAGTATGTGTTCCTAACTGTGTCACTCACTCTGTCAGTCACTCTTACGTTTACTGAGTTACTGTACCTTTCTGTTGGATGAAATATGGCAAGCTGCACCTGTCGAGTCGAACGTCACACTTTAATTTCCATCGATTTTTGCCGCACCAACAAGGGCGTGTCTGGGGTGCTTCTAAGGTGCTTGTGGTGTACATCTAGAGAGTATCTCCTGTATCCGAGGGGTGTATCCGAAGAAACAGGAGACCCGAGATGTGTTGAGTTATGTATAGCTGGTGGATACGATTGCATTGGGTACGGATATCAAAGGTGTCCCTTGTCATGTTTTATAATGCATAAGACAGTTTTACATAAGATCAGGGTAAGGCCAGAAAATGTGCACTGTCACCCTGATTTACGACAGCAAATATTGTAATAAGAACAATGGTAGTTACGATTTTTTTTGTCATTCCTAAGATAGTTCTACACATGCTTAGCGGAGGAGAAGAATTAATGCACTGTCACTCTACTATACGATCGCCTTTTTGACCCGGAGCCACTATAAAGCAGGAAATAAAGTAACAATTATGGAGAAGTTACGATTATCATTTTTTCCTCAATCTTAATATTATTCCACTCATGGTCATCGTGGCATCAAAAGCATTGCATTGTCATCATGATTTACGATCGTCTTTGCCCCCACCCATTATCAGTTATGAGATACTCGTATAGTAAGAATATTGGTAAGTACTTAAAGATTTACAGACTAATTTTATCATTCTTGTGAATATTGTGCAAAATTACCAAGCGACCGTAAATGATTTCCTGTCACCTTGATTTACCATCCCCTTTAGTCCTTTCCCCATATCACATTAAAATACAGTAAAAAACCTGATAATTGTAAATATCTGTAAGCGTTTCGCCTTCGTACCAAACATTATTCAAGAAAATCAACGTCGGACCAGAACAAATGTGCATTCACCATATATTTCATTTTAATGCCTTCCCCAATTAGAATGGATGTACACGTTGGATAAATTTGTGATGATTATTATGAAGTTCGACCATTCTTTTGATTTTTTTTTTCACATACACTCACCCATGAGCCTGAAATAATGTACCTCCAGTAATACTCCCACTCATATAATGCATGATATAAGAAACATTACGATGCGGGTAATTCTAAAAGTAATTATTACCATATTGAACACTAGCACAGAGTTAATGCACAGTCAACCCAAGCGAAAGAGTAATATGCAAAATTAAATCGTTAAGAGAGAAAGTTCCAGCCAAGTCTGAGGTGTAATATGCAAAATAAATCGCTAAGGAAGAAATGGAACGAATTCTACGCTATCGAGAATGCGGCATCAAAAAAAGAAAAAAAGAAAATGAAGAAGAAAAAGTTAGGATTATGCTATATAGATCTGTATGTGTTGTTGTCTCCTCAGAGCAGAATAAAAATCGTCTCCCAGTAGCAAAAATGATATTGAAAAGGTAATGATGATTATTTTTAACCTACAGGTGACGAAAAAGGCCACCCCAATGTCGAATTAAATGGTCTGGCGTCAGCAGTAATGTAATGGATAATATTTTTGACGTGCTGTGTACGAGACGTCTCCCAGTCTGAGTGCGGTCGTTCATCAGTAGCAAGAATATAATATGAAAGGATGCCATTGTACGAAAGATGAATGATTATGAACAAGAAAGATGTAGATGACCTGAAATCACATAATTTTTAATTATCATCATCATCACCCTAATCCTCTTTCCCACTTGTATAGGAGTCAGGAGAGTTACTTATTTACCGTGTACATTCGGTTGGCGACTACACGCTCCGTTGTACTTTTCATACCGTCAACTTGCTACTTTTATGTTGATCTTCAGTTTGTACAGTCAGGGAAACTACTATCGTCGCTGCGTCTGAAGAAAATTTTCAACTAGCGAAGTGCAGTGAAAACCCTGTCTATACTAGTGCGTGTTTCAGATGGTTTCGAATTTTCTGCTATGTATTCGTCAGACTTTGAGATGGTACTTGTGTCTTTGCCTGTAGATCTCATCAACGTGAGGCAAGAAATATATTGGTCACCCCACCTTCACCGTCTCCTCCTCCTCCGTCGTGTAACGGAAGTAAGTACAAAACATAAGAGACGTCATCGTATTTCTATGAATCAAGTTGAATGGCGACATTAGAAGAGCATTTGTGTCGTTATAAAAATAAAAGAAAAACAACATGTTACGTATTAAAGTTTTTCGAACGGGAAGGCACTACATGAATGGTATCGTTGAAATTATCTTCCTTTCCACGTTAAATAGACAAGGATTAAATAAGTCTCAGATCCTCTTTTCTAGGAGTGGTTCTGCCAACGCGGAATATATCGTCTTGTGTTAATATTGCTATAGTTGTTTTACTTTAACTTGGGCCAAATTTTCATCCTTGTGCAGTTTATTTCACGTTGCTCAGTCGCAGAAGAGGACAGTACTGTGGCACTACATTCTTGCCGTAACACTTCTTCGTGATTAGCACCATTTGAACTGTATTATTATTATTATTATTATTATTATTATTATTATTATTATTATTATTGTTACAGACAGTGTAGCGCAAAATAAAATCTCCGTGTAGACAGTATTAAAAAAAATCGTCTGGTAGCGGCAAGAATGAAGTAGTATACAGTGAAAGACGTGCCCGAGGGGAGCTGGTTAAACGGACACCCAGCGTATTAAATTCTTGTGTCGGGTGGTCGATGGTAGGTGATCCGGTGTCGGCTAATTCCCTTGATCCCATCCGCCTATCTTCTCCGTCATCTACGAATATTTCCCTCTCGCTGGGCCTGTTGGAGGGGCGGGAATTGGGCAGTTGGGCCGTTTTCCTGATTAATATACAGAGGTGGGTGTGTGGTCGCGTGTGTGGTTGTTGTGGTAGAGCTGATGGTTGTATTGGTTAGCTGTGTGGTTGCTGTAGTGATCTCTGTGGTTGTTGTGTTAATTTGTATGGTTGTTGAGGTGGTGGTTTGTATGGTTGTCATCGCTTGATGGAGGTTATGACAGGATGGTAGCTGTTGAATATATACAGTATTTTTGAAATTTAAAACATAAAAACACACTAAAAAAAAGAGGGGGGGGGGCTAGGAGGCAGGAAAAGTTACCGCTTCCAGAGAAAGTTGGAAAAAATAGTCATATTCATGATCCATTTTTATCGAGATGCATCAATACATTGCTTTTATAGACTGGAGATCCAAGACAGACCGAAAGACAAGCTGAAGATGACATTTTTCAGAATAGACTAGTTTTGTACAAGAAGGACTAAGAATACCAGTTAACCCTTGGGTGAAGAAAGTAGACAGGAAAATAAGTAGAATGTGTAGTTAAACGGAAACTGCGTGGCCTGGTATTGGGGTAGGATTAAAAGCCAGAATTTCAGAAAAGTAGTGATTATTGGAACTGCGACAGAGAGTGTAGAACTTCGGCAAGGAAAGAGAAACTGAAGGGGAGAGGAGCAAGAAAAGAGAGACCGAAGGGGAGAGGAGCAAGGGAAGAGAAACTGAAAGGGAGAGGAGCAAGGGAAGAGAAACTGAAAGGGAGAGGAGCGAGGAAAGAAAGACTGAAGGTGAGAGGAGCTGATTAAATGTGTTGTATGTAGGGAGATCCGCTGATTATTATTCTTTTGTTTATGTGGTAGGCAGACTGAGAAACAGGCTTCTTAGTCTCTTCACCAAATTTCCCAAATGCGTAAGATATCAACCATGACACTGCCTCACCTTCCCTCCTTTACCTTCCTCAGAATTTAATCTCCCTGGTAAATTTCTGACCGCGACCCAACCACCTTAATGGCAGCACATATCTTACTATAACATAACGGTACTGCAGCAGCAAATTTATGATAAATTGGTAAACAAATGAATAAAGCATAATAATGAGAAATGTGCAAAAGTAACAGGTAATGAGAATAGAATATGTATATAGAATGAAAGCGAATAGATTTATACATAATTAAAAGTAGTAGGGAAGAGTAAATTGAATAACAGATAAATTAATGAATAATTCTCAAACTTTCTCTGGTTACGTAAATGTTTATGCCAACGTAAATAATAAATACTGATTAAATCCTTTACTGCGAGAGGTTTCTCCTATGCTGATATTTATGATTGGCCGTAGGAAGAATAAAATAGACAAGAAAGTCAACGTACTATAGGAGTTAATGGAGATTGGTTTTAACTCCTTTTGCACGGGAGGGTTTCATAAATAAAATCGTTTAACTAAAGCAAGATTGTAATTTTGACGTCATCGTATGGCAAGAGATATAGGGTGAATTTACCTGTGTTACTTGGGCAGCGATTCAGCCATTAACCATTTTATTACTATGATTTTTTTTTTTTTTTTTTTTTTTTTTTTTTTTTTGCTGTGCCAGACTGTTTTATTCAGCTTAGAGAAGACTAACTGTATCAGAGGGGATACTGACAGCTTCCAATTTTCGTGATCCTATTGAGTCTGATAACGTCTTCTTTATCTTATTCTAGCCAACAACAGATATAATACATGCAGCTAAGAAAAGACCCCCATGATTTGAAGGGGATAATATAGCATCAGATATTTAACAGTCACTTCTCTGCGCTTAGGAAAAAAAAAAAAAAAGACAATTCTATAGGCCAGTACCTCATCAGTAAGACCTTGATGCTGGGCTATGGTATTCCTATTAATTTATTAGTAGGTGACCAACTTATTCCCCTTGGCGGAATAACATATCACAAAACATGCAGTCACCTCTCGGGCACTGAACGTATGCACATGGAAAGGCCTTCATTCCGACTGAGCTTATCTAATCATTAAATCACCAAACATCTGCGCCTCATGAAAATGTAATGTACTTTCACGCAGTGGTACTCCTTTACCCCATGTGATGTCGCTCGCCTAGAAATAGCAACATCACAACGGAAGTCAGTGTAAATATCAGTGAATGGTTGGCTAATCGTGCTCTTCCTTTCAGCGTCGTCGTTACGGAACGAATACGCGTTCATAAATATCTCTTGATGCAGCGATATCATTTGTTGACAGAAATCAACCGAAGGAGTACAGAAATATTCTACAACAATTTTCAAACCATCCTTTCTCTCTCACTTCCCAAATCAGAAACACAAACCGTCTTTTCAACCTTCACTCTCTCACCCGAATCAGAAACGCATCGCACTGAACGTCGTAGAAAATTTTTAATAGCACTTCCTGTTTCCCACCTGCCAGCTTTCTCCCACAGCTTGCCCAAGTCAGAAACGCAGCCCTCATTATCTGCGATAAAATTCAGACTACCCTTTTCCCCTCACTTCCAAAACCAGAGACACACAATATCTTTTCTCCTCCACTGCCCAAATCTCACCCAAGTCAGAAATGAAATCCTCCTGACCAGGATCATTTCTGAAGGCGCATTTTCTTCCTCACTCACCAAACCAGAAATACAGATCACATTTTAATCTGTTCTCATCACAAGTCACGTCGAAGTCAGAAACCTAAGTCACCTTTTCTTCTGCACTTCCTAAGCCAAAAACACTAACCACATTTTCTCCCTCGCTTCTAAAACTCCCCTAAGTCAGAAACCTACTGAATGGCTTGCATATTTTTAGAAGCCATTTTACCACTTACCAAGTCAGACCTACGAACTACCTTTTCATCCTTCATATCGCAAGTCTCACCCAAGATAACTTTTTGAAGACACCTTTTCTAGCGCACTCCTCAAGCTTCTTCCAAACTTCACCCAAGTCAGAAATGTAATCCTTCTGAATGTCAGTGATAATTTTTAAAGCATCTTTTCCACATCACTTCCCGAGTCAGAACGAAGATTTTTTTTCATCCTAAAATTTCTCGCCCAGGTCACAAACGCACACCAACTTTTCTCCCTCACTTCCCAGACCTCACCCAAGTCAGAAACGCAACCCTCCTGAATGTCTGAGATAATTTTTACCTGGGGTCGTCCTCCGCGTTAGCTTTCTGCCTGGCCTGGGTGGTTTCCCTGGGCCCACTTTGGAATGCCGTGGCCTTTGTGGGGCAGGGCGGCCGATGTTTCCACCCGCTGGTCCCATACATAACGCCACGCCGCTTAAATAACCCTCCACTGGCTTGTTTTTCCGCATCAAAACGCATGATTGACGTGTTATTCCTGACCGGCGGCTCCTTCTTCCCTCCCAAAGCCTGTTTCCCCCCTCTGACCGCAAGCACCTTCTCTTCCCAGCCTACTTCTCAGGGGCTGATATTCTTCGTGACAGTTTACAGTACCTTTTCCTGTCCTTTCCTGGATCAAAACTCGTAATTCACCTTTTTTTTTTTTTTTTTTTTTATCATTGGCTCCTTCCCCAAACTCTTTTTTCCTCTTAACCGCAAACACACTCTCCTACTTGCCTACCTCTCAAAGGTTGAGGTTCTTCGTAGCGTTTGCAGTAGGTTTGCGTCTACACATACATATTTTTTTTTTAATGTGTGATTCATGGCTTATGTGTTTTTCCGACCATAGCCTTCTTACCCAAGCTCCTTTTCCCCTGACACTACTAGCACCTCCCTTCCTCTCCTGATGTTTTTCTTCGTGACAGTCTACAGGAACTCTACCTGTGCTTTTCCACATCATAACTGGGGATTCACACTATTTTTTACAGGTATCTGCGTCCTTAAAATTGTTCGTCCTCCTAAAACCGCAAGCACCCTCCTTTCCCCGCCCTCTACTCAATAGTTGTTATTCTCCTTGACAATCGATAGTAACTTTGCGTGTGCTCCCCCATCTCGGACGAATGTTGTCAGTGACGCAGGCAGTGATGTGGCCTGAGATGGGGACAAGGATAAGAGATAAGGCAAAGTTGAGGTTTGGGGATATAGGGGGAAGGGGGAACACCCGTGGAGTGAGATCCGTTAGGTTAGGTTAAATTAGGTTAGGCCGGAGAACCGAAGATATAGAGGATAGTGAAAGAGAGGAGAGAATCTTGGAGAGAGGATTAGTTAGGTTAGGTTAGGATAGGGTAGGACAAGATAGGTTGGAGAAGAGCGACAGTTTGGCGGATAAGGAATGAGAAAGGAAAGTTGTCGAGGGGAGAGGTTGGGTTATATAAGGTTAAATTAGGGTTAGAGAGTGACTTAGGTTTGGGCGCAGATGTTTTAGGGATACGAAAATGGGGTTAAATTGGGTTAGGTTAGGTTAGGTGAGAGACAGACGAAGGTTTGGGGATAGGTAGAGGAATGAATCAGCCATGGAGAGATGTTGGTTGGGCTAAAGTTAGGTGAGCTTAGGCTGAGTTAGGATAAAGAGAGGCGGAGTTTTGGGGGGATAGGTGGCAGTGGGGAAAGCAATCGTGGAAAGAGGTTAGGCTGGGTTAGGTTAGAGAGAAGCGGAAGTATGGGAGATTGGGAAAACGGGGAAACAGAGACGGGAAGAGGTTGGTAAGGGTTACTGAGGTTGAGTTACGGTACCGGTAGATTAAAATGAGGCTGGTGCTTTGGGAAGAGAGAGAGAGAGAGAGAGAGAGAGAGAGAGAGAGAGAGATCGTCTGGGGTAAGTTGGTCATGATAGCTTATAGCAGAGAGAGGGAGAGGTTTTGGGAATAGGGAGTTTAGGGAGAAAGGGAGATTTTTCAGGATAGGGAGAGCGAGGGAAACAGCCATAGAGAGAGGTCGGTTAGTCCACCATTGTCCCTCGCTTATCTTTCCATCTGCCTGCGGGGACCCTCGACTTCACCTTTTGTTCAAGTCGATTATTCTTGTTGGCCGACCGCCCTTTATGCTCGATCAGTATTGGCTTAGCTGGGAGTTTTTTTTTTTTTTTTATGGAATAGTTTAGTCTACCCGTGCCTCGAGTTTGAGTTTGTGGTCAGTGCTTCCAGCTTTCATCGCAGTGGGGTTGAAAGCCACTTAGTAGTAGTAGTAGTAGAAGTAGTAGTAGTAGTAGTAGTAGTAGTAGTTGTTGTTGTTGTTGTTGTTGTTGTTGTTGTAGAAGTAAATTTCATTCTTACTCCCACCGGACGATTTTGGTCAGCCGCGGGAAGACTGAAGTTATATGCAGCCTCCAAACCCCCGTCACTGCTAGAGGTCTGTGCTAAGCTGAATGAAATATAAAAATACGTCATGAAAGGGTTAACAGTATCGTGTGGTAGCAACGAGAGGTATTACGTCATTTTTACGTCATCTATTACGTCATCTTTATTACGTCACCAATAGCAATGGTCTTTAGGGGATGGGTTTTGGACTGGGCTTTCATTTCTCCCTCTTTTTTTTTTTTTTTTTTTTTTTCGTGTATATAAATGTTGTAGTAGTAATAGTATTATGCGTAAAACCTATGTATGTATGTATTCATGTGGAGAGAAAGGAGAATGAGTGATTGAATTGAAGAGTGTATGTGAGTGAAGTGGATAGGGATAGGGGAAGTGGGAGACCGAGGATGAGGAGGAGGGATGGGGTGGAGAGGTACGAGCATATGAATTGGGCGTGTGAGTTGGAGAGAGGGCAGCCTGATGGCGGAGGACAGGGTGACAGAGGCGGATGGTATTAGTATTAGTAGTAGTAGTAGAAATAGTAGTAGTAGTAGTAGGAGGAGGAGGAGGAAGAGTAACACCAACAGCAGCAGCAGTAGTAGAAGTAGAAGTAGTAGTAGACCGTGGTAGTAGCAGTAATGGTCAAAACATAATTATTTCTGTTTTATTCCTGCGCGCGTCCGACCACTGCAGGGTGACAGAGAGAGTAAGGGCGCCATCACTCACTGTCACTAAGGCTTCCGCTGTGTCACAAGGAGAAATAATACTCAGATGTCCCCCTTCGCTGGCAAGATAAACACAGACACGTTTTACCATTAGTTGCCAAGAAAAGTTAAGAAAAGTCGCCATTTATGGTGTTAAAATCTCGCCAAACGCCAAACTCGCTGAATAATTGACAGAAAATATACTAAAATTTGCAAATATGTCCATAAAATGTGATAGAGATTGCAAGAAATGGCGAATATTTCTCAGTCTTTAATTTGGCAACTCTGCTCCTATCCCAGTCGAAGGCATCAGAAACATGTTCGCTGCGAGCAACGTTTTTATTTTCACTCTCCCCTATCCGAGCAACCTACCCGTTATAAAAGAGGACGGTAACTGCACGAAATAGAAAATAATTGCACATATACACATACATAAATATAGCCACACGCAAAATGCAAGCACTTATTCATAGAGTGGTACACGAACAAGCACTGCGTTATCGGTCTTGCCTTTTGTCCCCCCCTCGCAGTGGAGCCTGGCCAGTAATTCCTTCTTGCTGCACCAGATAATTTATGTGGCATTTACTCGCTGCTATTAGCATAATCCCCCAGGAAAATGACAAACGCAAACAGTCGAGAGGTATGCGACACCATCACAGATTTCGATCGATGGACAAGAGGACTCCCCGGTGCGCGGTGGGGCTCTAACTCACGGCGCTACGGGGCCCTTGACAACGACCGCCCTCACCCCTCTCCCTCAGTCCATTTCTCCCCGCCCCTTTCTCCCTGTCCCAGCCCTCTTTCCCGGCCCTTTCTCCCTGTCTCAGCCATCTCTCCTGGCCCTTTCTCCCTGCCCCAGCCTTTTCTCCCGGCCCTCTTTTCGCCACCGCCAAAACTCATTCCCCCAGCTCCTTTCTCCCCGCCCCAGTTCTCTCTCCCCGCCCCAGTTCTCTCTCCCAACCCTCTCTTCCTGTCCCAACCTTCTCTTCAGCCTTTTCTTGCAGCCTCAGCCCTCTCTACTTCCTTACATTCCACTTTCTTCTGTTCCAGCCCCCTCTGCTGGCACCCCAGCCCTTTCTTCCCTTCCCAGCATTCTCTCCCCGTGCTCCAGTCCATTCTAACGTTGCGCCAGCTCTCACTATCCCTTTCCTAGTTCCCTTTACCCTTGTTCCAGCTCTCTTTACCCTTGCCTCAGCTCTCTATACCCTTGTCTACCTCACGGCACAACTGGCACCATGACACAGGGTCTCTTCTCCCTTTCCCAGCCCTCTCTCCTTTCCCTAGCTCTCTCTCCCTCTTCCAGCCCCCTCTGTCTCTGTCCCAGCCCTCTCTTCCTGTCCCATCCTTCCCTCTTTATTCCAGCCCACTCTCCAAGCCCTCCCTCCCATCCCTAGTCATCTCTCTGAGCTTCGACTTACCCATCTCTCGCCTTCCTTTTCTATCACCATCAGTCTCCCTTGTAGCTGCTCACCTACAGACACCCCTCGGTCCATTGAGCTTTCTTCCAATCTCGCCTCTCTCTCCCTGCACCAGCACTAACTTACGATAGCCTTAAGCGACACTTCTCCACCCTAGCCACCTCACTTCTCCACCCCAGACACCTCATCTCTCCTCCCTAGCCGCCACATCTCTCCTTCCCCAGACAGCTCACCCCTCCTCCCCAGACAACCTCACCTCCACACCCTAGCCACCTCATCGCACCACTCCAGTCATCTCACCTCCCCACTTAGACATCATACATCACCCCAGACACCTCACCTCTCCACCCCAGCCTCCTCATGTCTGCACCCAGACACGTCACCTCTCATCTCCTGCCACCTCCCCTCTCCACCCCAGCCATCTCACCTCTCCACCACAGACACCTCATCTCCGGAACTCGATCGACCCAGCCCGGCACACACGACAATAGTCACCTTCATCCATCAGTCTCCCTCTCCCCACCCCATGACCTTCCCTCCCTTAACCCTCTCTTTCCCCACCCCTCAGTCCTCCCCCATTTCTGTATTCTCCCCTCTTTGCCCACTTCTCTCTGCCCCCCTCTTCCCTGCACCTGTCCCTTTTACCCTCTCCCTTCCCCTATCTCCCTTCCTTCCCTTCGCCAAATTTCTTTCCCCTTTTTTCCTCCCTCCCTTTCCCTCTCTACGTCCCTTCCCTTCCCCTTTCTGCCCCTCATCCCTTCCCCTACTCCTTTCTGTCCTCTCCTTTCCTTCCTCCGTACCTGTCTGTCCTCTACCTTTTCCCCGTCACCTCTCCCTTCCTTTGCCTCGTTCCTTTCTTTCTTCTCAGGCTCTTTTTCTCTCAGCCTTCTCTTCTAGCCCTTATTTCCTTTTCCCACCTCAACCTTATTTTTCTCGATGCAGCCCTTTTTCCCTTCTCTCGCATTCCCAACCGCCTTCCTGTAGTCTGTTCCTTCCTGCATTCCATATTTCAACACTAACTATTCGTGCAAGTATATCTGCTTTCCGAGGCACTCTCTCTTCTGTTCCTTTCCCAGTTTCCTTTCCATACCCCTGTTCTCTGCCCCTGCTCCAGTTTTCTTTCGGCCCCAGCGCTGTTCTGTTTCTCTGCCACTACCCTTTCCCCGTGCAACAGCCCTCTGTCTCTTCTACATTCCTTTTTTCTCACCTCAGTTCTCTCTCCCTACCCCACAAGCCTATCTTCCTCCCACAAACCTCTCTTCCTAGCCAAACCATTTCTCCTTATCCCAACTCTTTCTCCGTACCCTATCATTCCCTCCCTACCCCAGTACTCTCTCCCACTTCTTTCTTCCTACATCACTTGTCTCTTCCTACCCCAGACTCACTCTCTTTCTGCCCCACTGTACCATCTCTCTACCACTGGTCTTTCTTCCTACCCAGTGTCTCTCTCCATGTCGCATTCCTTTCTTATTTCATTTCTTTCTCCCGTTCCAGACCAACTTCCAAATCTTCGTACCCTCACCCTTTCTCTAATCCAAGTCCTGCATTTCTCCATTTATCCATCCATTACATTATGAGAGTTCTTTTCGGAGGTGAATGAAATTATAAGAGGATAACAAGAACATATACAAAAAAAAAAAAAGATCTCTTCGCACTGAAAGGGTTAATGTACGTGGTTTGTAATCCCCTCACTGCGACAGGCGTCTCATAAATTGAATGAGTAATACCATCAATTGGCCCTTTCACCTTGCCCTTTCAACCAGCATTTTCATCACTTGTTCGAAGCTCTTTCTATTTCCTTTTCTTCATCCCGCCCTTTCCTTCTCCCTGCTTGCCTTTATTTCAGCGGGGTATTCTTACACATCAGCCTATATTTTTCTCTTTCACGCTGCCTTTTCAACTTTTCGACAGCATTTTTCACAGTGCTCTAATTCCTTTTTATTTTCGCTTTGCGTCTTAGTCCATACTTCAAGCAGGTCTTCTTGCATATTTACCGATATTTTTCTTTCACTTGACACTGCCAGTTTGAACTTGCTTTTTTTTTCTTTTTCTTTTTTTTACTCGTTCTTCTAATTCATATGTTTTCGCCTTCGTGTTCATTCTCCCATTGTGTGTGTGTGTGTGTGTGTGTGTGTGTGTGTGTGTGTGTGTGTGTGTGTGTGTGTAAATCCTAGCTTCCTTGATCTTTTTTTACTGTTTGCCCATATTTCTTCGTGCTCAGTCGTCACCTTCATGTATTTTGTTCCTTCCTCTTCACTCCATTCATCGTTCATATTACTCCCACCAGAAAAACCTCCTTCCATCAGTCCTGCCTTCTTTTCCTTCCCTGCCTTCGTTTTCTTCCGTTCTTGTCTCCTTATTCCATCTCCTCTGCTTTTTTCCAGTCTTCTTTCCATCCCTTTGTCTCTATCTCCATCCCTTTTCCATTCTTGTCTCCTCATCTCATCTTTTTGTCATTCTTTTCTTCCATTCTTATTCTCCCGACCTTTTTCTCATCGCCTCCATCCCTCTTCCTTTCTTGTCCAAACTACATCTTCTCGTCATCCTTTTTTTTCTTTTCTTCTTCTCTCCACTCCTTTGACCTGTTTTTTTTTCCCCTAAACATTATTCACTCCATCAGTCCTGTCGTTTGCTTCACATTCTGTCCTCTTTTTCCTTCCTGTCACCATATTTATTGCATTCTTCTCGTCACCCTCGACCTTTCATTCAGTTTCTGCTCATTCCCTTCCTCTTTCAGCCTCTTTTTTTCCCACCACCCGTCCTTCCTTCCATTAATCCTGCCCTTCTTCCCAATTCTCTCTCTCTCTCTCTCTCTCTCTCTCTCTCTCTCTCTCTCTCTCTCTCTCTCTCTCTCTCTCTTTTTTTTTCTCCTAGTTTCCATCCTTCTTGCTTTCTTTTCTCTTGTTTACCTTCTTCCATTCCCTTTCTTTCCTCTCCTTTGCCTTATGATCATTTTCCCACAAACAGTCCTCCCTTCACCATAGTTCTGTCCCTTCCGCTTCACTTTCTTTCCTTTTTTTCTTTCCCTGTCTTCATCGGTCTTCACCTCTATTCTCCCTCATGTCTTCTACTCCCTTCTTTCTCCACTTTCGTTTCCTCTTTATTTCCTCCATATAAGTGTTGTCCCTTTATACCACACTTTTCTGTTATTTTCCTGTCTTGACTTCTTTCTTCTCTCTTCCTCTCCTTATGCCTTCTACTCTTTTTCTCTCCTTTTTCTTTTAAAATTCCCTCTCCCCCAGAAAAATAAAAATCTCCCATATTTGCAATGTCCCTTTTTGCACTATTTTTCTTTCACCTTTTACCTTATTTTACCATATTTTTCGCTTCCTGCCTTTGTTTCCTCTCTTATATCCCCTATTACGTCTTCTTGTCATTCTTCCTCGTTTCTTTTCCTCTCGTCTCCTTTGCCCCTTCATCTTTTTTTTTTTTCTTCGCTCCATCAGCCTTGTTTTATTCCAGACTACTTTTCCGTCCCCTTTTCTTCCTCATTTTCTGTTTTTGCGTTCTTTCTTTTTTCTTTTGGACCTTTTCATCATCGTCCATTACCCACCTCATTGTCTCCACTCAACCACATGTATGAGTCCACCCCATCTCCTTTCCTTTTTCTTTTTGCCGTTCTGTACTCCAATCTTCCTGTTTCCTTTTTACCTCTTTTGTTCGCCCGCCTTCTCTTCTTTAAACCAACCACTCTCGCTCTTTCACATACTCTCTCTTTCTTCTCTTCACCATTTGCCCTTTTTTTTCCCCCTTCCCTTTCCTTACCTTTCTTTTGCTTCTCCGTCTACCCAAACTTAGCCTCCGGTCATATTCTTTCCTTTTTTTTCTCCTCTCATCGTTCCCTTTTTCGTTTACTTTCCTCCTGACCAACGATTCTCTCTCGTTCTCTTACGTTTTCCCTCAGCCCTGTCCTTCCCTCCTCAGTTCAACCCTTTTTTCTTCTCTCATCTCCCTTTTTCCCTTTCCTTTCTCCCATTTGTGCCCATTCACTTTGACTCCCCCAAGCCACTCTCCGTCCATCCATTCTTCCTCTCCTTTCTCCTCATATATCTTTACCTCCTCCCAAACAGTCCTTCATCCTTCTGTCCTTCCTATGGTTAATCCTCTCTTTCTCTCCTCCCCTCTCTCATAATCCATACACCTTCCGTCCTTCCCATTAAAAATCCATTTTTTCTTTCACTCTTCCTTTTTTCTTTTTTTTTTCATCCTTCCATCTAACCTAATTTCTTTGCCGTTTCATCTTTCTTCTCTGAACCCTTCCCTTTCTCCATTCCATCTGTTATCTCTTCCTTTCCTTCACTTTTACCTCTTCTCTCCCTCAGGCTTTTCCTATCCTGCAATCCTGATCAATACTTCCTTGTGTTAATGTTTTCCCTGCACCCACATTCCCTCCTTCTTCCCTTCTCTCACCCCTTTTCCCTCTCTCCCTCCATCAGCCCATTTCCCTCCTTCCCCCAGCCTTTTCTGTTTGCTTCTCCCAGTCATTTTTCCTTTCTTCCCCCAGCTTTTTTTTTTTTCCTTCCCTCCCCCCAGCCTTTTTTCCTTTCTTCCCCAACCTTTTTTCCCTCCTTCCTTCCCTCAACTCTTTCACCCATTTCCCCAGCCCTTTTATCCTCCTCCTCTCCCTTTCTCGTTCCTTTCCAGCCCTTTCACCCTTCTTTTCCTTACGCCCTCTCTCCCTCCAGCCCCTTCAACCTTCTCCTTTCACCCTTCTTTTCCCTACGCCCTATCTCACTCCAGCCTCTTCAACCTTCTCCTTTCACCCTTCTTTTCCCTACGCCCTATCTCACTCCAGCCCCTTCAACCTTCTCCTTTCCCATCCTTTTTCCTTCCCTCCAGCCCTTTCACTCTCCTCTCTCCCAGCCAACTCTTCTCCAATGCTTTCCCCTTCCATTCTCTCTTCCAGACCTCTTCCTCCCCAGTCTCACCTTCCATCTCTCCCTCAGCTGTTCTTCCTCCCCTGCCCTTTCTCCTTCCATCTCTCCCACGACTCCTCTTTCCCTCCCTTCCTCCTCACTCCCTGATCGTGGCGCCGTGGTAAAGCTTCCGGCCTCCATTATCTCAGTCTAAATGTTTCCTCTCCTGCAGTTGGCATGGCCCAATCACTCAAGGGGGCTTCTGGGTACTGCGGAATTACCGATGAAAAAAAAAAGAAATCGGAGAGAGAGAGAGAGAGAGAGAACCGGGTATGCGAGGGAGAAACGGCAACCCTATCCGAAGTCCCGTCACCTGAACGAGAAAAAAGACGCTCTTAAATGGTCAACACTTGCTGGAAATCAGAAAAATGCGGAGAGAAGATGTCACGCTGAGAGCCCAGGGGAGGAGGGGAGGGGAGATGTCAGGGGATGGGGAGCGGGGTTGTGGGGGTAGGAAGCAGCGGGGAGGGGCACAGGCTTTGTGGGTGGCAGAGGTAGAGTAACTGGAATTTTTGCCCGGTTGTTTCGATCAAGAATCCTGTCCACGTGTGCTGGAAACCCCGTGTGCTTACAGGGAATAAATCACAGGGGGAAATTGTGGTTATATTCGTTTGATTTCAGGGAAGGAAGCGCAAATAGTGGTGATAAATGAGGATTTGCGAACCTCAGACGACATACGGCAAGGACGGCCGCTGGTACCATCCCCATTCATCGCGCGTCACATCAGTCAGTAGTGAACCGCGAGGTGGGGAGGTTCGCTGTCCGCTGCTCCTGCGCAACCTCTCGCCCTCCCGTTTACCACCGCATCTGCGCAAACTCCAAACTGACACGCACGTCCCCGTTTACACCCCGTGGCCGGTGCTTGTGCCCGCGTGTCTTCCTGTGCCGGGGATCGTGTGCATCTGATTGACATGAAGTGATTACGTGCGTGGCATTTGATGAAACGAGCGAAGGAGAAAAGGGAGGCTGGAGCTGTGAGGTGCTGACGTGCATTGTGCTGGTGCGCCCGTGGTTGTGGAGGGGGACCTGAGGGAAAAATATCGCTGTGAGAATTTTGTGACCACTACATTCACCTCCCTCTTACCTATCTCCTTCCTTGTGTCTTATCCGTGCCAGTACCTACGTTGAATAGCCCACCTAGTGTCTCGCTGACCTCAAAAAGTCCACTTCTTAACCCACCCACCACTTAGTACAGCGAAGTTGTAAAAAAAATAGAAAAGTTCCTAAACTCTAGAATTACAGTTCCTCGAGTAAACGGTGATCTGAGCTGACACGCATTCTCCTCGACGGGCGAAAGTTAAATGGTTGCGACAGACGCTGGAAGAAGTGCCGAGGAAAATATATTAAAAGTTAAATTCTGGTATTTTGACAAGAAAGTTAATGGTTGAAAAAGCATGAAGTTTAGGAGGTGAGGAAAGAAAGGCTGAGTGGGACTTGACAGTGAGACCTCCTCCCTGCTCCTCGACGTGCTCTCAGTTCTCCCCATTGGGCGCTTAGTACTCCAAGTCGAGCGCTCAGTACTGCCTGTTGTGCGCTCAGTTCTACCCGTCGAGCGTTCAGTACTCCTGTCAACGCTCAGTTCTCCCTGTCTAGCGCTCAGTACTCCTGTCGAGCGCTCAGTACTCCCATTGAACGCTCAGCTCTTCCCGTCGAACGCTCTTCTTTATCCTTCCTCCTGGCCACCTCGACCATCGGCTCTTCAGCAGTATCACGTTACTTCACAAGCCCAGGTTGGTTCACTCTGTATCAGTCTTCCCAGCCCCCGCGCTTTTTAGGCAACGCTGCCCTATCTTACATAAGACAGAGCGATAGCAGGCCCTTCACATTTTTTGGATGGGTTGAGATCTTAGTCTATGGGAGTTGAGATAGTAGCCCCTACATTTTTTTTCTTGTTGGGTGGTTCGACATCTTAAAGTTGAGAACAGGCCTTATTTTTTTATTTTTTTGGGGTGGGCTGCGAACTTTAGTCTAGGAACTGAGAGATAGTTGGTTCCCCTGTATTTTAGGTGGGTTGAGATCTTGTTCTATAGGAAGTGAGAGATACCAGACCCAAACAATTTTTAGGGTGGGTTGAGATCTTAGTCTTTAGGAACTGAGAGATAATGGTCCCCCTTTCACATGCCTGGGTTGGTTGAGATCTTAGTCAGTGAGAAATGAAATAGCAGTCCCTCCATTTTTTTTTTTTTTTTAAGATAATTAGTTTGAGATCTTTCAGGCTATTGAGAGACAGCAGACCACATATTTTTTGGAATGGGTTGAGCTCTTAGTCTGTGAGGTTAAGAGATAGCAGATCCTAGTTACTAAATTGTTTGGTTTGAGATCGTAGACTAGGAGAAATTTTGTAAAGTTTTGTTGGTTGAGATCACCAGTCGGTGACAGGTGAGAGATAGCAACCCGTGTATTTTAAAGGTTGATGGTTTGGGACGCAATATTTCTTTAGGAATTTAGAAATACCATCTTTCACAATTTTTAAAACTTGCGTTTGGGATGTGATTTTTGTTTTTGAGACCTGAGAGAAGCAAACCACATCTTTTGAAAAGGTGCAGTTGACAGATATACGTATATTGCGATTATTGAACTATCACACATCACAAAGATGCAGGGGAGACTGAATTTGGTGGCAGAGGGTGATTTAGATTTGTTCCTTCTTATAAACGTTTTGTAAGTCGTTTCCATTGTGAAGTTTGAGTCAGTTCTTCATTAAATAAAAATACACGTATAGTCTTCTTGTGCCATATTTATTTTGATATACCGCTGGTCATCTCATACAGCGACATTTAAACCGCATTAGGGAAGAAAAAACTCGTAATGGTTTCAGATTTATGAAACAATAACTTTGTGTCTGCTGAAATTCTTAATATTCCGTAGACAACCTGTAATGTTAGTTGCTAATACTTAGATTAATACATGAATTTTATTAATACTGTGCAAGCTACCAGTGTCTGACGTGTTTTCAAGGGATGAATACTTAAAGCCCGATTAAAATATAGGTTAAAGCATTTTTAGGTAATATTAATTCATGAATGGCCTCACAAGCATACTCTCATGAATCTTGTCGTCTCCTTACATATCTATAGTAAGACAATACGAGAGAACGGAAAATTTTCTGTGAAGAGACAAAGTAATAACACTTGGCCGTAGCTGGGAATATCTGCTCCATTTATTTCTCGGTGTATTGTAACTCAAATATTACCACTGCCGCACCTTCACAGCAAAGTAATAGGATTTATGTAGGACTACTCTTTGTGAATAGCTGACAGTTATCATTACAGTTTGCATTAGTGTACTGAACAATAATACGCGATTGTAACAAGGAAGAATTATTGTAGATTATGTATTGCATTATATGAGTTTGACAGGTAATCATTACAAATTGAATTACTGTACTTTGTTGTCACTTGCTTGCCTTATGTCAGACTTTAAGATATTTGTATTCGCATCATCCTTCATTTACCTCGCAAAATTAAGGAGCAAATAACAGTGTCTCGAAAAGTCGATATTGCTGATAATAATTCATACAGTACAGTACAGTTTATAATACCTGGATTAAAAGTACACTGAATTATAATAAAGTGCGTTGAGAGCTGCCAACAATGAAGTTTTGTTTTCCATCGCTCGATATAAAAGGACTTACTGTTCATTGTTATTGGTAAGTTAGGATCATAAAGCATACTGTGAAAGCTACCCAGAGACACATGCTTAGTCTGTAGCGAACTTTGTTTTGTTTAGTCCTGTCGAACCCTTCGAAGATTGAGCAACCTCCTCACTATCAAAGTCGCGTCTTGAGCTAAATAAATCCGTCTGGCTGTAGCAAGAGTAAAAGGCGTAATCGTACTGGCCATGATTATTGAAGATTGGTCCAAACCCATTCATATCACACGTTTCTCATTGACTAAAAAAAAAAAAATCGCCTGGAAGGAGAAATAATGATAATCTACAATATGTTACTGACGAGATTGATTTATTAGACTGAGTAAAATTGTCTCGAAACAGTAAGAATAAAACACAAGATATCATCGTCATTAAGAGATCCATGTCTTTAAGTTTATGTAAGTGATATCTAAGTTTAAAGACACGAAACGAAAGCGTAATTACATTTATTATCGATTTACGGATACCGATATGTGGGAGACTTCGTTATAAGCCTTGATATCCACCTTAACTCCCCAAAAGCCGATGAAGCTTTGACAGCCACCTTAACTCCCCAAAAGCCGATGAAGCTTTGACATCCACCTTAACTCCCTAAAATCCGATGAAGCTTTGACATCCACCTTAACTCCCTAAAATCCGATGAAGCTTTGACATCCACCTTAACTCCCTAAAATCCGATGAAGCTTTGACATCCACCTTAACTCCCTAAAATCCGATGAAGCTTTGACATCCACCTTAACTCCCTAAAATCCGATGAAGCTTTGACATCCACCTTAACTCCCAAAAAGCCGATGAAGCTTTGACATCAACCTTAACTCCCAAAAGCCGATGAAGCTTTGACATCAACCTTAACTCCCAAAAAGCCGATGAAGCTTTGACATCCACTTTACCTCCCTAAAATCAGATGAAGCTTTGACGTCCACCTTAACTCCCTAAAATCCGATGAAGCTTTGACATCCACCTTAACTCCCTAAAATCCGATGAAGCTTTGACATCCACCTTAAATCCCTAAAGTCAGATGAAGCTTTGACATCCACCTCAACTCCCTAGTATCCGATGAAGCTTTGATAGGCTATCTACCTTAACTCTCTAAAATCCGATGATGTATTTTAGCGGTTTATTCTTGCCACTTCCAGAAGCTTTTAATCAACGTGAGAAAGACCTTTAGTACTGAAGGGATTAATGGAGGCTAAATGTAACCCTTCTAAATCGAAAAGTCTATCCCAGGTTTAATAGAATCGTATAGAGGATAGCAGAGATGCTGTAAAATAGGGAGATAAATTAATGGGTGTTGTCTAAGTACCTCCACTATCGACGTGCGGACACCAGTAAATGGGAGGGATCGAGATATAGTTTGATATCGACCGTAAAAGCCGAGCAGTGACAGGCGATGGAGGAATCAGGTACGTCACAACAAGATAAACCTTTAGACCGACGCTGCCCCTGATAAAGATGTCACCTTGTCCGCCTAATTCGTCTCTCTCGGGTGACGCTCGCCTGAACAGAAATCTCGTACCATTTTCGTCATAGGTATTATAATGTCATGCAGGCTAATACCAATACCAGCGTAGATAGGACGAGTTTGGTCTCACGTTTTCTGAATATCTCCTTATTTTTCTCACCCGTTAAAATTCAGAAGGAAAAAAATAGTTATGTCATTCGAGTTAATACCATTACCAGCGAAAATAGGACTATTTCTGGTGTCATTTATAGGTAGCTGTCACAGGTATTATGATGGTTAATACTAATACCAAAGTCGGTAAATATTCCTAACATCACATTTAGTAAAGTATTTCAACGCATTTTCGTCATAGGTATTATAAAGGCATATAGACTGATATTAATACCTCGTTAAATCAGGCGACTGGGACGGTTATATTTAGTGTCACATTTTTCAAACTATCCTCCCCCTTCCTTTTTTTTTTTCTACTCATTAAAGAATACTAATAGCCTACCACCCATGATAGGACGAATAGGAGGATTTTTTTCCTTTTGTTTCACATTAACAGATTCTTTCTCCACCGCTTTTTTCCTTTTTCCATTGAGAAATTAGAAAATAGAAAAAAAGCGTAGGTTGGGGTTAGTGGTTGGATGGGTGACCGACCGCAAGCCAAGATGCCGTAGCAAATCGAGGTTCGAAGCCCGTGTCACCCGCCTAGCGATTGTGTGTGTGTGTGTGTGTGTGTGTGTGTGTGTGTGTGTGAGAGAGAGAGAGAGAGAGAGAGAGAGAGAGACAGACAGACAGACAGACAGACAGAGAGCTATGAAGGTACAATAAAGAACGTCCATGGAATACAGGTTATCCAAATTTGCTTATAGATTGTTACGTGCATTAACCTTCTTATGGTCAGGACAACTCGTGCACCCTGTTCCATCAGACACCAGACCATTTTATTCAGGTAAGAGCGAGTCATAGGAGGCTGCGAGCGGTAATAGGTAATTCATATTCTTGTGATTGAATTATTTTACGTAATTCAGGAAGGATAAAGTAATTTTCTTATTTGTCTGGTCCTTGAATATAAATTATCTGGTAAATAGTATGTATGAAGCTGGTAAGGATGTGAGGATAAGCTGATCATATCTTATTATTATCCACAAAGATTCCATCGTCATAACGTTTATCATCAGTACGAAATAGGCAAATATATAAATGAACAGATTAATCGAGATATAGGTAGATAATTGGAAAGGTAGGTAGGTAGATAGACACAGATACATAAATAAATGAATAAATGTTAGCCAAGTCTTCTTTCAGCTACTGACACTATAGCAAATTTTGTTATTCACAAAAATCGTACCATCATCACGCTCATCACCGGTACAGATAAAAAAGTCGTGTTTAATTGATATTTTTTTCCAGCGGGTGACACGTAATATATCGCCTCGAAACTTATTTTGTCATCGCCGTTCCTCGATGGCTTTAACGACAACATCTTAACATTTTCTGGTTCCTGTGACTCACTCTCGGTTGAATAAAATCGTCTGGCGTTAGCTGGAAGAAAAAACTAAGGAATATGCGACCACGAGAGGATTAACTAACACGAGCGGATTAGCTGACGAGAGGATTAACTAACTGGCTCCTATGACTCCCTCATCTCGTCGTGGCGTTAACTGCAGTAACATGGTGGAGTTGTGCCCACCGTGAGAGGATCGACATATGGCCTGGAAGCTGTATTTGTCACCACCGTCGATAGCTTGATGTCGTCCTAATGTTCCTCACTCCGCATCCTTCTTTCCATACCCGGGTACGAGAGAGAGAGAGAGAGAGAGAGAGATGGGGGGAAGAGGTTGAAAAAGGGAGCTGTCTCGACGCGCATGCCATTCCCGTAGTCTCCTGATAAGCGTTAACAATAGATAAATAATGACCAGCACGGCGTTATAGGCTATGTGATTAATTCCGTGAAGAGGGGTGCTGATGGATAAGAGGGGGCTATCATTATCATCATCATCATCATCATCATCATCATTACCACCACCAAAATTCCCCCTCCCCCCATCATCATCATCATCCTCACCCTCCTCCGCAACATTTTAATTGGGTGACTTGCAGAGTTGAGGGTGGTGCTCCCGTTTAATAGGTGGTTTACAAGGTCATTAAACCGAACGGGGTGATGGATCTCCGCACATATATATACATTAACCTCTACCCTCTTCTGGATTTCGGTGTGGGCTTGGGTCGCTGGGAGAGGAAGAGTTGGAGAGGTTTGGGTAGGAGAAGAGGTGTTGGTGGAGGGAGGTTAGTCGAGTTGTATTCTTTGTTATTCTTGTTAGTCTTTCTCCTGCTCTTGTATAACGTTCACTCTTCTTTTTTTTTTTTTTTTTTTTTTTTTTACTCCTCGTTCAACCCAGCCTCTATTTTATGCACAGTTAGATCCATATTTTACGTGCTTTGATGATTTCGTAACACCTCTTCCTTAGCGATTATTTCTGCATGTTACACCACACTGTCCTTTTGTTTGGTATTAATGCAAATAGTATCTATGTTAAAACGTTGTTAAATGTAATAAGCAAAATAAATCGACAAGGAAGGGACGCTGGGAAACTTTCTGCCCCACCTAGACTATGGCTTTCAGTCCAAGTCCGTATTCGCTATTCCGTATTTGCTGTTCTTCGTTCTTTTCTCCCGTTCTTGCCTAACGTTCACAATTTTTTTCCCTTCGTTCACACCAGCGATAAATCCATATGCAGTTTTGGTCAGTAATTCCCCTCCACCTCCTCGAGACCATGGCAGAGCCGTAATAAGATGTTGCTTAACCAATCAGCAATAATTACAGTAGATGGCTTGGAATTTTGCTTCATTAGTTCTGAGCCAAAAAAAAAGTGTTAAAAAAAATCGATGTTGACCTTAACTGTGTACTCATTACCTCCCGCGCTTACATTTCACTCACACTCACATCTCTCACCGCCATCTCGCTCATTTCCAGTTTAAACCCATTTATCGATATCTTTACCTCTGTTCCTTATGCAATATCATTTCCCACAGTCTCATGTCTCAGCTTTTTCTCTGTCCTTACCTGCATTCGCACCTTACCCACCGCGTTGATAATACTCATCACCTCACATCACAGATCCTTACTTTTTATTGATTACCATCCTTTTGTTATCTTTACTCATCTCTCACCCCCACACTTCAATCACCTCCACACTCATCTACTCATCCTAGTCCCCATATCTCACTCGCCTCTTCATTAGACTCATCCCTACACTTCACGTATCTCCCACACCTGTCCCCACACCTCACCCTCCCCAACACCTCACGCATCCCCAGACCTCACCCTTTCTCCTCACTCCGCCCTCTTCTCACATCTCACTCCCCCTGTCCTCACTCTCCGCCATCCTCACTCCTCCCACACCTCACTCAGCCCCTCTCCTCACTCACCCTCACACCTCGCCTCTCCTCCTGTCCTCATCACTGTCACAGATGTTTATCATTCGGTGCATAATTTGACCGAGCACACACCAACCATTGTTTCTTCTTCCAACACTTTTTCGGCGAATTTCTTAACTTGCCTATTCGAACCTATTGAACGTTTGTTTGAGACTGTCGTATTTAATGCACATTTGGGTGTGAGGATAGATTTTATTTTCCCCCATAGGGTTATTTACACCAGAACAGGCAGCTACCTTTGTTTTATAGTTCAAATAGTCTAGGGGAATTATTGTCCTGCCTGTTCGGAACTCCTTTTTTTTTTTTCATATTTGTATTTAACTCTTATTTAGGTATGAAGAAGGCATTTATATATCGACAGATTCACTTACCGATATGCTAGCCAACTCCCTCATATCGAAAGGTGTACTAAATGCTCGTATTTTAGTTCCACTCCGTTCATTACTGTCAAAGAAATTATCGAACATTTAATTACGGTAAGTACCCTTCACCAACGCGTTGCCGAACACCCTTGCAGCGGCTTCCCCCAGGACACGACGCACTTTAGCCGGGATAACACGACTGAAAACTAGGCAGGCCCGCTAAGCCCCCGTGTAATCTTGTGCCGTGTGGGCGTATCTGCAGGGACCATCAGGGAGGCCGAACCGTTTCGGAAGGGTGCAGGTTTCGTGCTAGGGATGGCGTTTGATGCTAGGGCAGTGCTTATACACGTGAAAATTTCCGGTACGGTAACACATTATTTGATGTGTTGCAAACATTGTGAATTAAGAGCTGAAGCGACTATAATTTGCTGAAATACAGTATTATACTCAGAGACATCGATGCATCAGAAAGTACTAAGCTTCCCTGTGAACCTACAGTTTAGTTTGGGAGACTTTAACGCAGCCGCAAGTAGGAAACAGTAACTTAAAACTAAATCTACGGGATTTGCTCTCGGTGTTTCGCGATCTGCTTTTTACTCGTATTTTCCCTGCCCAGTATTAAATTTATCTTTATCAACGTGTGCCCAAGGAAGCATTTTTTCCAGCGTTGTGATAAAAATAAATAAACAAAAATACGTATAAAGAATTTCGTTCGTACCGGTTGTTATTTCAAGGAGCAAATATTTACATTTCAAGTGTAAACCTCATCATGCAACCATTATTTAAACAAAATTTATTCAAGTTTTTTGCATTGATAGAGGGTTTCTTTCCCAGACTGAAGTACGTTTTCGTCACCTTCCCTCAGCAACCCCGGAGATTTGGGTGTCAGGTTGGCCAATTACGTCACTCGTCCATCGCCTCGTTGTAGTAAATCCTTCCGAAAATGGGTAAAGATTTTGTCGGGACGAAAGCCGACTCACGTGCCACTAAAACACGCCATTACGTCTCGAGTGACCAGATAAGATGCACATGAAAGCTTTTGTCTGTGAATTTCAGATTGGGCTAGGTTTTTTTTTTTTTTCAGTCTTTCTGTTTAATTATTATTTTTTTTTTTTTGTTCAGCCTCTTCTGTTTGTTTAGTTTATTTAATGTGTTCAGCCTCTTCACTCAGTTGAAGTTCCCTATGTTATATAATTTACTTTTTGTAATCTGAGACGATTTTATTCTCTTATATTTGCCACTTGCCATCTGCAGACGGTGTTAATCAGGTTCAAAGCTAGATATAACCTCCATTAACCCCTTCACTACCTGGAGGCTCTCATAAGCTGAATAAAATCGTCTGAAGGTACAAAGAATATAAATGATACAAAAATACTCCATCCAAAGGAATTACCCTCCTCAGCCCGATTTTCTTTTATTCAGGCTACACCAGATTTTAATTCCACGGTTTTTATCAGCGGTGGACGATTAGTAAAGGGATTAACAAAAGGTACATCTAACCCCGCCAGTTCTACATGCCCTCCCCCCAAGCTGAGAAAAATCGTCTGGAGGTAGCGAGAATACAGTATAAAGGACAACCTGGGGTGTATGAGTTGAGTGACCTTTATCAGTTCTTTAGAGTTGCATATAAAATTGTACATATAGTAAAAATACCTATAAAGCTGTAGATGAGGGAGTAACCTAGGAGTAACCAGGAATTTTATGCCTCCTGAATCCGATGATGACTTGGTTGGTCTTCCTAGTTCATGGCTGTTTTATTTTGACTGGGGAAGGGTCTCGCGTTTTGATTCGGTTCATGAAAGCTGTATCTAAAATCTGTATTAGCGTTAGTCTTCCAAATTAAGGGAAAGCATCTGAAAATAGAAGGAATAAAATAAGGAATATGATGATGATGATGATGATGATGATGATGATGATGATGACGTTTCTCCCTAGTTATCATTAGCCTTATCAGGATATTGACGCTTTTAATTAGTACACGCCACTGCCAGACGATTTTCTTCAGCTATGGGAAGACCCGTTGAAGCAAAGGAGTTAATATGGACCGGCTGTAACCCCATCACTGCCATAATTCTCCCTTATGGTATGGGTATATAAAATTGGATGCTGGGAGAGAGAGAGAGAGAGAGAGAGAGGAAAAAGTCATCTCACCACAGTTAAATATCATCAGGTTTAACTCCTTGAATCCTGATGACCTTTTTTCTAGTTTAATATTTTTGTGTCCAGGAGATTTTAGTAAGTTTAGAACCCCTGTAGTAAAGAAGAAATTAATAAAGGCTAAATTTAACTCATCTGGTCTGAAAAATGTAGCGAATTTAAAGCTTAATAAAATCGTCAATAGGTGACAAGAAGAAGGAATAAAATACACCATCAAACATTTACCATGCTAAAAATTGGGAAGCGTTTGCGGGAATGAGTAACATCCTTTCATAATACCTTCACTTACTGTTTCTTATGAAAATTTTGGTACGCAGGTGACCCGGTAAGCTTACTGTCACACCCACTGCCTTTACTTTTCATTCTCTGCATTTTGAAACGCTGGATGAAATATTTAAAAATGCATTATTTTTCTTTTACATTCTCAAAATCTGGACGAAATGTTGAAAACGCATTACTTTTCGTTACTGTGTATGATGGTTGTCCTTATGATTGCATTATATGAAAGGGAATTACAAATGCATACGATACGAAGCAATAGAATCTGTCATAAGAGTAGCCTACTCAGTGAAATGAGCCATATATCCATTAATTTAAAATTAATCGAACACTTTTGCACACATATTCTTAAACACAAACAGTCGCTAACAGTACAACTGCCCTCCCCACCCCAAACGCACATACAAAAACACACACCACGCAGACACAAGTGAAACAATGGTCTGCAAATGACATATGCACCCAGACACACTCACAAGAAAACACAATCACAAGTCATACACATAGGCTACCGGCACATAAAAAAAGAAAGAAAGAAAGAAAGAATCTACTCACGTGGGATTGCTTCTCATCACACACACGCATACACAATATATATATATATATATATATATATATATATATATATATATATATATATATATATATATATATATATATCATCCAATCCTACGTTGCCCCATGAGGAGCGTAGGAGCCCGGGGCAAGGCAGTTGGTTCTGACATTTAAGATGAGAGTGAATATATATATATATATATATATATATATATATATATATATATATATATATATATATATATATATATATATATATATATATATATATATATATATATATATATATGTTTAAACACACACACACACACACACACACACACACACACACACACACACACACACACACACACACACACTCATGCCCTACCAAGACCCACACAATACCACACATACACAGACACACAGAAACAAACGCGACTCACACAAGCACATAAACTTCGCCAGAGGAGCGTGTGATTGATTTATCGTCGTGGCTCGAATCCCTTGCATGGTTACCGGGAATAGGCTAGTCCCTCCTCGCTCCTCCACACATTCCTCTTTGCCGCGACCCACAGACTAATTTATTTCTCTGGCTTTCTGTGCCTCTTTCTGTGGAAATAGAGGGAAGGAAAGGTTGAGGAAATGTTAATATAAAATGGAAGCGTAGATGAACAAATGTATATTCTAGAAACTAATTTACTGCTGTGTTATCCTCCCCTTTCTGTGTAAATAAAGGAATGTAATAGTTAGGGAAAGACGAGAATTGTTGTTTAGAGGTCATTGTATGTAAATAATATAAAGAACATTGCATATTCCCTGTAAGCAAAATACATCCCAGATAGTTATTTATTTGTGTTATATTCTGTCTTTCTTGGCGATAATGCAGCACTGTTGCAGGAAATTTCGTTTAGCCTGGGGAAAGGCAGACGTATAACTATAATGGAAAAACAGATGTGGGGAAAGAGGGACATACGTGGAAGATGCCCAACAAAAATTAATGCATTTCTGCTTTGATCCCTGTCTCTGTCGGTGGGTGATGGTTGATGGAATAATGGTTCAGGAAATGTAGAACTGGATAGCCTAAAGAACAAAGTCATCCCTCAAGCTAATTTCTTTCTTTCATGTTCTCCGGCTCTTTGGGTGGAAATATAGTTTGATGGAAGAAAAATACGGTAGGCCAATGTTTTGGGAAATGCCGATGTTCTGTACGTAAACTGGTAAGTGTAAGACCAAATGCATATAAAGATTAGCTGTTTTTAATCTTGCGTCTCTGAAAGTACTTATTTTTCTGCTGTTCTCTGCTTCTGGGTAAGGAAAGAAAACTGAGGATGGAAAATAATAACTGGGGAAATGTTGACATAAATGTATCGTAAAATTATATGTAAATAAATAACGTACTGTTGGGCTAGCGATGTAATATGAAAGATAGCGGTACATCCCAGAAGGAGATTAGTTACTGTAACATTCTCGGCCATTGTCGGTAGAATTAATTTACTATAATTGGCGGTAGGAAAGTGGGAATGAGATGGTGAGGAAATTAGCCTAGATAGAATTGACCTAGGCGGGGAAGGATGGATGCTAATATTATTGTGCTTCATAAAATGGTAGACATTGCAGAATTTTTAGGTACCTTTAGTGCGTATTTTACTATTTCCTGCTGACATGAGTAAAAATTTCGTTAGTTTAACTTGGCCACTTCGATGACATATTACTGTGTTTTAGGATATTTTTGCTACTTTCACGCGATTTTATTCAAACTGGGAAGGATCTCCAGTAGTGCAGGGGTTAATGAAGCAATACACACTCCCTCCAGTTAGAAAAGTCTCTCCTAAAAAAAAAAAATAATAGCCTGGACATATCAAAGAATAAAATATGAGAGAGGTCCTTAGACTGAGCGGTTAGTGCCTGGGGATATCGTTGGTAAAAGGTAGGCATCAGGAGGAAGTTTAAATAATCAAAGAATTGCAGCTGTAAAAAAAAATAATAATAAGACGATATTGTTTTAACTTTAATATCCTTCCTCGTAACTATGCTGAAGTCTGGCTGTTGCTGATATTAGCGGTAGGAGAAATTTATTAATGAAATGCAATCTCGAATAACCTTTCTATATATATCCTTGCCGGTGTTCTCGGGGATGCATTGTAGGTCTTGGGTTAAATGAAAATACGGGCGTTTCTTTAAAAGCATGTAATTTACTGTATAGAGAAAGTCTGCCAGATTCAGTTGGTAAGTCTCAGCTGTTGTAGACGGTGCATGCTATTAAAAGATTGATTGCTAGTTTGTTTTGCGGGCATATCTTTGTTTTCGTGTTCAGGGTGATTTTACTTTGTTTTATCGTCAAATAGCTACATAAAGTGTTGCAGTGATGATATATATATATATATATATATATATATATATATATATATATATATATATATATATATATATATATATATATATATCACAGGACAAGTGTGTGTGTGTGTGTGTGTGTGTGTGTGTGTGTGTGTGTGTGCGTGTGTGTGTGAAACCAAAATGACACCATACTTGCAGTTCAGGAATCCACATTCTGTTGATGAATGTGATATACGGTAGTTGCTGTTGTTCCTTGTGCTTGAAACTTAACCCTCTCATGGTATCGTCTATAGTATTTTTATTCAGCTGGTTGGAGCACCGAAGCTAATCAAGGGTCTAATTCCAGCTGTATACTTACAAACAGTTAGCTAACGTAAACTTTTGGGATAAGGGATTCGCAGGTGTGTGAAAGACCGTAATTAGTGATGTCTCAGATTGGACGTTGATATAGCCTAGTTTCGTTGTAAAAAAAAAAAAAAAATACTGAATGGGTGTAATGATGACAGTTTGTAACCCCTTTGCTACTAGATCTCTCCCGAGCTGAATAAATTATCATCTAACCGTAAAAAAATAAAAACTATCTTTCGTCATCATCATCATCATCATCATTAGCATCATCATCATCATTGTTATTATGATCATCATCATCATCATCATCATCATCATTATTATTATTATTATTATTATTATTATTATTATTATTATTATTATTATTATCATTCATCCTCATCCTTATCATACTTTCTGCTAAAAACTGAGCATTACCCTTGATGTACGATTGAGCGTTTTCTGTTTCTTGCAATATCAAACGATTTAACACAACTAAGGAAAGACAAAAAAACACCACCACACGATTATATTAGACTGAGGGAAATGTTAAGTCAAAGAAATTAAGTATATATATATATATATATATATATATATATATATATATATATATATATATATATATATATATATATATATATATATATATATATATATATTCCACTCGCCCTTCGTTGCATGATCATTTTTGTTTTGTTATTTAAAACTTGTGTCTCATCAGTTTCCTTGTATTGTTACTTATTCAATTTGTTGTCACTGTTTATTTAATGATATACATATTAATTGCTAATACCAGACTATTTTACTTATCTAAGAGCAGGTCCTAGGAACCTGAGTGTTAATTGCAACTTAAAAATGTTATGTAGGAAGTCTCCTGGCCATTTCTCGGTGCATGTGCCTTGACCTGTAGGCAAATTTTAACATTAACCGGGTATATTCACTTTAATATCTTTACTATTTATTCGTGTCAGGAAAATGGAAAAAGTCGTAACAGTATAGCCTATAGTTTTTTCTTGGTCGTGTAAGATATATTTTTAAAGCAGACATATATTTAGACAATTAACCTTTCACCGGGCGTGGGTTTTCCTTTATGATTAATGTCGTCTGGCTGGAGTCACAATAAATCCTAAGTGTGTCCATTGCCTGGGAAATACGTAAATTAAATAATCTGTAAACATATGCTTGCTTTCTAATTTTTAAGAACTTATTTGTCGCTATTCAGCATATAATCTCAAGTGCCTACGTTTCTAAGACTGTAGAATTAGGAGATACCGTATTGCACCTGTTGTCTTAAGAGTTTATCATGCAAATCTTTGGTTAGATGAAGTATTGGTATCTAAGAATATTACTTTTGTTAACACGTAGCTACTACGGAACACCCCAAAACAGTTTTTAAATTCGATTGCTTAAAAGATACCAAGAATTAGATCTCTCGTAAGCTGAATAAAATCGAAAGTATTAAGAATAAGCTGAAATCGGACGTCGTTGTACTGAAAAGATTAAGGAATAAATAAAAGGTAAAAGTGCGAATATGAATGTTTGTAGAAAATCTGTAAGGAGTAATTATTTTTGTCTGAGTAGTAGATGTATACAAATAGTGTTTTTCCTGTGTAAGTCCTTGTGAAGCGACGAAAGGGGAGGTCCGGACATCCCACCTGGTGTCGCTTAGGGTAAGGACGGTAGTGAAGGGTAGGGTAGAGTGGAGAATAGGGTAGAGTGAAGGGTGGTGAGAAAATGGTACAGTAAAGTAGAGTAAGATAGGACAGGTAAGAGTAGGGTAGGCTAATGTGGAGTCGGGTAGTGTGAGGGAGGGAAACTAGGGAGATAGATGGCAGAGTAGAGGAGGACAGGGTAGAATAAGCCTGAGTCGGATAGGGCAGAGTAGGACAGGGTAAGGTCGAGTAGGGTAGACGAATGGTGGGCAGAGTAGGATGGGAAAGAGAGTATGGAGCTGAATAGGGAGGGTAGGATGGGTCAGAGCAAGGGTAGGGCAGGGTAGGGGGCGCGGAATGCCAAGGAACCGGGCC
This sequence comes from Coenobita brevimanus, assembly GCF_032717465.1. Lineage (NCBI taxonomy): Eukaryota > Metazoa > Arthropoda > Malacostraca > Decapoda > Coenobitidae > Coenobita > Coenobita brevimanus. The sequence continues at coordinate 33,784,643 of NC_137043.1, forward strand.
GGATATATGATTAGAATTTAAGGAGGGCGAGGGTCTGCGGTAATGAGTGACCGGCCCACCCTTCCGGATTGTTAGTGGGGAGGGGGGAGAGATAGGGGATAGTGCTTGGCGTCCTTTGCACCTACCTAGCATCCCAGTCCATTCCACCTACTCTGCACCCCGTCCTTTTCACCTGCCCTGCACCCCGTCCATTCCACTGTCCTTTCCACCTACCCTGCACACTGTCTTTTCCACTTACCCTGTACCCCGTCCTTTCCACATACCCTGCCCCCCGTCCTTTCCAATTACCTTGCACCCCGTCCTTTCCCCCTTCCCAGCACCCCGTCCTTTCCACCTACCCTGCACCCTTGTGGCAGAATATTTTTGTAATAATAATCATCATTGTCATTAGAATATTTTCAGTAATCATCATTATAGACTAAGCTTCATCCTTTATATTCCGTGTCACAATCGTCATCATTATCTTTATCATTATTATAATATTTCATCGTCATAATTATTTTTATTACAGTGATCACCACCATGATAATAGTGATATGGTAATTAAAAAGGAAAATAGTATATACGGTTGCCTTTTCTTTAGTTTTTGTTATTGACACAAATATTGAAACTGAAAATGTTAGATTATGCTAGTTTACCGGTGAGCAAATATTATGAGATATAAGGCCTAATATTACTAAGGATGTAGAGAATTATACCGATTACAATAGTGATAGAAGTGCTGAATATCTACTAATAATGCTGTAAGTTATTTTGCTGCCATAGCCAAGCAACTACCAATATAACATTGTCAAGCCTTATGCAGGCTTTTCTATTAGACCATCATACAGGTACAGACTTTTTACTTTATATATCGAACTCTGCAGTTTTGGTATTACATATTTAGCCTTGCTGTATGTTATGTGAATTTTTTTTTGTTTGTAGCACCTGTGTAATTTGTTATATATTTATGTATTGTCGTACGGTACGGCATTTAACCACTGAATATATCATATTTGTGTTATTTAATGATCATTGTATACATTAGATGCAATATGTAAGCTGTATATTATATTGTACCATAACTTTTTTTTTTTTTTTTTTGCATATACATTTGAAGGCGAGGAGGAGGGTACACACACACACACACACACACACACACACACACACACACACACACGCACACACACACACACACGCAGGGGCAAAGCTTCTCACCACCTCACGACTCCTGGGTGTGATGGCCAAACACACCCTATACGACCCACACTGAGGGCCCGTCGGCAAACACACGGGCGGGCTGAAGAGGAGCCAGGGGGACGAATTCCTACCAGTGCTCATGTATCGCTTTGGACATGGGGCGTGTGAATGTCTAAACAGCGAGGCGAAGAAATTTCAGTTTGTTGACGTGTATATATCTAAACAGTGGGATGAGGGTTTTGTATTATGCGTTGGATTACATTTTGGCTGCACGCTACGAAGACTTATTGGCCAGTTTTTCTGGTTGAGGTCAGACTGTTTTATTTCACTTCACCGAAACATGGTCTGCAGCAGAAAAGAAGTTACAGAATGTCGCTTTGGACTTGTGTAAATATCTAAGCAGCCCTGTGAAGAAAATGGGTTGTTGCGTTGAATTTACCTTTTGGCCGCGAACTACAGGTTTTAAAGTTATTGTGAATTATTATTATTCTGTGTAATGTCCGAAAAAAAAAAAATTCTAGAGAGAGACATACGACAACAAAAACGTTGAAGACGACGGTACGTTGATTTATGTTTTGTCTGATATTAATTTTTTTTTATTTTTTAGCCAGTTAATTAAACTCTGAGAAGGCCAACGCGGTAAAAAAAATAAATAAAGGCTAAGGTGGGGACAGACGTCATGAGGCGCTAAGCCTCAGTGCTCATCTCCGTTCCTTTCAGCCAAGGGTTAATTATTTAAATACGGTGACGCCTTTTTATTTTATTTTTGCCGTCTCAAAATTTCTTTAATTTCCTTAGGTGAGACTTTTCGAACTGGAGTGGTTGGATATCTCCTTCATTAATCCCTCAAGACTCAGATGTTCTCCTCAACCTAAAATCGTCTGGCAATAAGCTTGAACAGAATCTGTAGCAATGACGTGCTCTGGCTGACGCGGCAAAGATATTTTCCTCTGGAATGCCTTTTTATCCAATATCCACTAAATTCTCTTTGCCCCGGCGCTGGTGTGGCAGAATAATAAGGCTTAGGTTTATGCCTATCGACAGCATGAAGGTCTTAAATTTTTGCAGAGTCCCATTATTTCCCAGACGACGACTCACAACACTCACAGTTACAGTCCAAGTCCCTTTTCTGACATAGCTACGAACTGATTGAATTATTAAAGACTTTGCCCATAGGTCTCATAGTCCATCTTAGAATCGAACCGCGTATCTCTCGGCTGTGGAACAAATATGCGTCCGATTTTACACACCGCCATCCCGAGCCTGAAGTAATAGTGTTATATCCAGGTACCTAATTGTACAGCCAAGGACAAAAATTCACCTAATATTTCACCTTTTTTGCTCGTAGTTTCCTATTTTTGGTAATACCCCGATGCTGTGAGTGGCTTGGTGTTTCTTTCTTTGGTGCGTCAGGGGAGGAAATGACGGACATGCTCTAAGTGTGAAGCAGACGGAGAGGAACAGAAGGCTAACGTTTGTCAGCCCTAAGTGTGAAGTAGAGGCAGAGGAACAGAAGGCGAACATTTTCCCCCCATTGTACTGCGGAGTGAATAGGGGTTTGGGAGGATAAATTGTTGGGTGTGTTCGGAGGGGCCGTCTCTCGCAACCCACCAGCACTCGGACTCAACAATATGGGATGGTAAATATTGGCCCAACTTGAGTCCAACCCTGGTTGTTAATCAGACTCGGATTCTTTACTATCTCACGCGGACGCAACACGAAATTCGGTGATCAGGTCTTGGAGTCCTGGTTACAAGGGTTTCGTGTCTCGTTTCGATTCGGACCGTAGCCAGCCAAATTATTTTTCGCTCTTTTTATTATCAGTGTTTTATAAATCGTTAATAATTAAATTCTATGTATACTTAGTGTGACAGTAATCTTTCTAGTACGATGACGCCTTTCTTATGTTATTCTTGCTCTCCCCAGCCGATTTTACTCATAAGTGGAACGTTTCAAATTGGGGGTGTTAGATATGACCTTTATTGACCTCTTCACCACTCGAGGTTCTTCCTAATTTCTATAAAATCAACTGGAAGTGGCTTGACGCCTGGTGGTCTAGTGGGCTAAGGCGCTTCAGCCGAATGTGGCCTGTGAAGGTTTACATTTTTTTTTTTTTTTAATGCTAGGAAGAAGGAACCAAAGGCCACGATCCCGCAATAACTGTTCCTTCCAAGAGAAAAACAAAATACAAGAGAGAGCCAAATTCAAGATCCGATCATTTCGAGATGCCTGGACACATTGCGTTTGAAAGACTGGAGATCTGAGGGTTAATGGAGGTTTATTACTAACATATTGCCACTTAGGGCCGAACGAGGATAGTCAACTTGGCCTCCGACTGAGAAACCTAGCCCTGGGCCCATGTGCTTCTGATGGGGCTAAAGATATATATATATATATAGCCTTTATTGGTTGATAGATTGTAACTTGAATATGATGAAAACTGTCATCGTGTTGAAGAAATTAACATTATGCATTTAAGTATTTGCGTTTCCCCATTGTTTTGGAAAGTTGTATAATGTATTTGGTATTACCTATTGTTACAACAGGACTTATGCTTCCCGAAATGGCTGTTTTGAATATATATTTTGTTTGTGGCTAGATGTTTTCCTTTATTTATACATTAATTCATGTGTAAGTCATGCTGTAGTAGAAAGACAACTGGGTGTGGCGGGGGTGAATCGTTGTTTGAGGGTGAAGAAAGACACTACAGGTATTTAGTCCTGTGTAAAGTCGAGTGGGATAGATGTGGAGGATGGTTGTGTTGTAAAGATTGTGTGTGTGTGTGTGTGTGTGTGTGTGTGTTTTGTGGAATTGTGTGATGGAGTGTGAAGACCACTCGGATACCCAGTAAGTGTAGTGATGTGTGGTGTGATGTCCTTGATGAAAAACCATGCAGTGTGAAATGTAAGATTCAGTGCATATAGAGATGTGTTTTGATTTTGGTCGTGATGTAAGGATGTGCATATGTTGTGCAAGAGTGTGTGAGGATCTATAGCGATGGGTAGGCATGAGAATGAGTCGTAGAGTAATGTGTTGTAGGGTAAGAATGTAGTTAGGTTTCAGTACAAAAAGAGATGTGTTCCAGCTTATGGATTGAGATAGGAATGTGCATATATTCTGTAGGTGTATGGTGATGTGATGTGATGTTCTGAATGAAAAGCCTTGCATTATACAGTAAAGTAATCTAGTTGAATGTAATTACAAGTAAGTTTCTGTGCAACAGAGGCAGGTGCTGTGACTTAGTCCTCGATGTAAAGATGTATCTGTGTGCCTTGGAGGTGTGTAATGATGTGTGACGTTACGGAGGCGTGAGAGTGATGGGCATAGTGGTGTGTTGTAGCGTGAAATATGTGTAGAGTGGTGTGTGGGTCGTGCAGGCATGATGTATTGTTGCGTGGCGATGTGGAAACTTCGGGGTGTTGGAGAGCGTGGTAGCGTGGAGGCGTTGGGTAAAGATAACCTTCATTGTGGTCTGCGGTAGCCTGTAGAGTCCTGTATTATGTAACCTTATATTAAAGAAGATTATCAGCATAACCCCTACGAGGGTATTCTTATTTTGTTGATTATCCGAGGCGGTTTTATTATGAATAGGAGAGTTCCCAGGTAGTGTAGGGTTAATAATGTGGCCAAACCTTCTAGTTCGAAATTTCCTCCCTAGACTGAATAAAATCGTCTGGAGGTAATATTAATACACAGATAAATACATCATGGGACTGAAGGGGTTTAGTGGAGATTGGTGTAAATATGCCTGGAGGTGTGTGTCGCAGTTAAGACGTTTATAAAGTAAGAATTTGTCTTAAGCACCAGCAAGGTTGAGTAAGAGGTCTTCAGCAGGATATGGGTTGGAGTAAAGGTCCCTAGAGTTACATAAGGTGATATGAAGACTTACATAAAAACAGCCGTAATATTTTAAAAGTAAAAATAAAGTAGCTAGTACTGTAGTAACGTAAAAGTTTGAGTAAAATATCCTAAGCAGGGTGTAGGTTTCAGCAATGGTGCCTAGAAGTGTGTGAGGTAATTTAAAAGCTTCTAGAAAGGGAAATAATATGGGGCAGCTTAAAATACTGGTAATATTAGACAGAAATAGATGTATGACAGCATGAAGGTTTGAGTAAAATGCCTTCAGCAGGGCAGAGGTTGAAGTTGAGATGCTGAGAGATGTGTGTAGCAGGAAAAAAATATAAATAAATAGACGGGTATAGATAGACAGATAGATACATAGATAGATAAAAGGCAAAACTGGAATGTGCTAGAGTAAAGGTTTGAGTTAATAGTCTTCGGTAGGTTAGAGGTCGGTGTAGCCTAAAGGTGCGTTGAGGCGTGTGTGGCCGGGTGTGATGGCGTGCAAGGCGTGGTTTAGGGTGGCGTGGGGTGGCGTGGCGTGGGGGTGCACTTGTCTGTCAGCAGTAACGAGCACGCGTGTTGCCCTTGACGTCCCTCTCGCCTCACCCCAGAGATTCATGGCCCTCCCTTCGATGTGTTTATGGTCAAATGAAGCAATGGACGTCGCCCCAAGTTTTACACGACGCTGAACACTACTTTGGACGTTGTTATGGGCACGCCGCTTAACTCTACCCCAGATCCACGCGGGTTTAGGCTACCGGGTGTGTTAATAAGGCCTGATATATATCCTGTACCGTCATGCTCCTCCTCTTGCACCTCTTCCTAGACCGTTTTTGCTTCTTTGGTGCTGTCGTAAAAGGAGGATTTGGTTTCATACTGCCTCTCCGTGTACATTGGTGGGTTTAAATGATGTTTAATAAGTTGTGTGTGTGTATCCTGTTAAAAGAATATGTAGATGCACGGGATTTTTGACGTTTGATAAGGTACCTTTCCGTAGTAAGCTATATCAGTGGGATATATGAATGAACAGTTACGACAGACTTGCGTTTTATGATCACTTAAACTTTAGTGGTTTTGGACAACAGTATCTGCCCTTTGATTTCCTAAGCCTGTTCATTCCCTTATTGCCCATTTTCTTTTTCCTTTTTAATGTTATTTCATTCCACCTAGTTGTAACACTTTTGGGAACATAGACTAGCTGCACAGAAAACATTGGGCTGTGATTAATCGATTTCTAAATAACATCCGTGTCTGTTCTTTGATATCTGGCTAATGAAATCGATGGACACGTCGAAAATTTGAATAACTGAATTTTCCCTTATATATGACATTAATCCCCTCACTACATAAGTATCATTTGAACAGATGTCATCGTACTGGTGGAGTTAAGAGTCTCCTAAGTATTACATGTTCCTAAGACTCCTAATAATTGCATGTTCTTCTGTTCATCTGTTTTTTGTGTGACTTAGCATTCTGTGAGAGATGGTTTCAATAAAAGAGTCTCAGAGCATATCTGTCCCTATTCAGTAAGGACTCCACGCCACGACATAGGCTACAGCATCGTTCATAAAGGTCGCTCCTCCATTTTGTCCCTCCACATCCTTCATGCTCTCCTACCCCCATCCCACCTTGCCATCACACGCGCTCCTATGGTCAATCTCCTCCTCTCCATAGTCTCCTCTTGGCCACTGTACTTAGCAAATGGAAGCTTTAATGTTTTTTGAGATTTTTTTTTTTCCCTTGAACAGAACAAGCAGGGTCGTTGGAGAGGGGTATATTTTAGAGGTGGAGAAACGTCTGAAATATCCACCTCAGGCCGCTTTAAGCTATATATATCCACTCCTAATATCCACTTGAGATTATTTCAGATACGCTCTTAAGGCTACTTCAGATACGCACTTCAGGCTACTTCAGATACCCCTTCAGACCACTCAAATATCCAGTCCGGACCACTTCAGATTAACCCACTCCAGACCTTTTCTGATACCCTTTTAGAGCACTTCTGGCCATTTCATGTACCCACTTCAGGTACCTATTTCAGACACCCTCGTTGTCCTCTTCGGATATAATTAAGACCACTTCATATACATACTCAGGCCACTTCTGATCCCCACTTCGCTACTTCAGATACCCACTTGAGGCCACTTCAGATACCCACTTGAGGCCACTTCAGAAACCCACTGGAGGCCACTTCAGTTACCCACTTCAGGCCACTTCAGATACCCACTTCAGATACTCACTTCAGGCCACTTCAGATACTCATTTCAGGCCGCTTCAGATACTTATTTCAGGCCACTTCAGATACTCACTTCAGGCCACTTCAGATACTCACTTCAGATACTCACTTCAGAGACCCACTTGAGGCCACACTTCAGAGACCCACTTGAGGCCACTTCAGATACCCACTTGAGGCCACTTCAGATACCCACTTCAGGCCACTTCAGATACCCACTTCAGGCCACGTCAGATACCCACTTCAGGCCATTTCAGATTCCTTTTTCAGGCCACCTCCAATAGGCTACCCATACAGGTAACTTACCACTTCAGCACACACATCCTCCAAATATCCCCTTCAGTGCGATTTTTTTTTTTTATTCCCCAAGCGATTTTACGAAATATTTTTTATCCTGTAAGCGTTAGTGAAGACCATATTTTATCGATCTAATCCGAAAAGTCTCGCAGAAGCTTAATAATAAAACTGTTTGATGGTAGCAAGAAAGAATATATTTAAGAAAGGAAATAAAATAACTACAGGTAGGGGAGGAGTAGGAGTGGGATGAACAGGAAGAATTAGAGAACAAGGAAAATAGAATAACTGCAGGTGGCGCAGAAGGAACAGAGGGGAGGGGAAGAAGAGCTTATAAGAAAATGGGGTCACTCCAGTTTTGGGTTGGTTGGACGTTACTAGGCAGCTGTTGTCGTGGGTGAAGGGATGGTGGCGTGGAGAGGCAGTGCAAGAAGAAACGGGAGGAAGGAAAATGATGGAGAGAGAGAGAGAGAGAGAGAGAGAGAGAGAGAGAGAGAGAGAGAGAGAGAAGCAGATAATGGGAAGGGGAAAGAATCTCGTACACAGCTCGAGTAAAAGCCTATCTATCCGTGTATCTATGGTTAGACACCTTAATCCCGGAAAGGGTAGCCATAAACAGATTGCTTCCTTGTCACCCTGGTCTCCGTCATCACGCTGCCCTCCATCCAAGTCATTCAACCCTCATTCATATACTGTACCCCTCCATCTCATCCCCGATCTACTCACCCCTCTCTCTCCCTCCACGTCACTCACGGACTTTCTTGATCAGTCTCATTCTTCATTCCCACCACATGACCAAACCATCTTCAGCACATTCACTTCAAGTTAAAGAAAATTTATGAATATGCAGTCAGATTAGAAAAGGAAAATGAGCGCAATCGAAAGCATGCAGAAGAAAATGGAGGGGGTTATAAGGGTGGATAGACAGGTTAGGAAAGGATGAAGGGAGCGCGAGGAGAGGAAGGAGGAAGGAACACGAATAAAGATAAACTGAGGATCATAGAAGGGGAAGAAGGTGCGAGAGGGGGGTGATCAGATAAGTGGAAGAAGAAAGAGTGTAGTCGGTAGCAAGTAGAAGAGGAGGAGAAGGGGGGAGAAGAGGAGGAGGGAGAGGAAGAGGAGGAAATGGGTGGAGAAAAGGAAGAATAAAAGGACCATGAGGAAGGGAGAGAAGGAGCACAGAAAAGAGGAGAGAAGGATTTTTCGGAGGAAAGAGGAAGGAACTTTATAAGTAGAGGAAGAATGAAGCATGATGGAAAGAATGTTCGATAGAGATCAGATTAGAGGAAGAGGAAGAGAGAAGTCGGTAGCGGGTAGAGGAGGAGAGACAAATGAAAGAACAGGGAGGGAGGGTGAGAGGAGGAAGGGAAGAAAGAAGTTTTAACAACTTGAAGGCGGCGTTTTTTTTTTTTTTTTTAATTCTAAATACCAATTTGAACTGATCGTCTTTGGTGTAGGAGTTAGAAACAACATCCATTAACTTCTTCAGTTTGATGACGAGCTTGAAATGTCATCAGAGAGAGAGAGAGAGAGAGAGAAGCAGGTAGATAGGTAAACAGATGCGTAGCCTGTAGGTTTCAGGAATCTGGCCAACTTAGGGAGCGCCTTGGGGGAAAATTACAAACATACCTTAGATAATTGGGATCCTTCAAGAATCATCCTTCAATCGAGAAGCATTTACAAATTACAGGTAGAGGTTGTATTTTCTAGGTGCCAGGTATGAAAAAGAAGTGTCGGAGTCAAAAGATGGCCTAATGCTTCACCTTTTCTGCTGGATCACAGTGGACTTGTCTGCTGGATAACATTCCTGTGCTGAGAGAGGCTTGGTATACTTCTCTGCCCATAGATGATCCTCTTTGATATGATGCGCCAGGGAGGACAAGGATGGACACTTTAAGTGTGAAGTTCGTCCAATTTTCGCCTCTTCTGCCTCTCACTCTCCTCTGCTGGCTGATAATATTAAACTGATAAAGGCCTGGTATGTTACTGTACTCTTCCCATAGATGATTCCCTGTGGTATGGTGCGTCAGGGAAGTAAATGACGGACGTGCCCTAAATATGATGTAGATATAGTGGAATAGTTGGCATAATTTTCTGCTTGTTGATATTCCTACGCTGAGGGAGACTTGGTTCACTGTCCATACTCGTAGATGATTGTCTTTGGTATGGTGCGTTAGGGTGGAATTTGACGGGCATGCCTTAAGTATGAAACAGACACAGTGGAACAGATGGCGAACTTTTATCCATGACATTAGTTTACGATGGCTATCAAAAGTCGTATTGCCCCTTCTTCTTACTCCTGAGACTTTGAAATGCGTCTTGTGAATCTAAAGCAAGAAGTCCATGGAGGGAAAGGCGGGAGAAACGACAGGATTTTTGTTTTCTTTTTATTGTATGTACAGTTACAGACAAAAATATCTTCCCACTTTTTGGTCTAACAGTTCTGAAACTCATACACAGTACTCTGAAAAGTTTGCTACGTTCTGAAGCTGGCATTACTGGGATTCAAAAGTCATAGCTCAATGTCTCCTTAATTTTCGTAATGAAGTGACTAAGTATTTATATCCTAAACTGTACATTTGTGATCAGTTATTCCTTTACACAATTGCTAAACTAACAGAGCCAACGAGATCATGCCAATCTAACCAGTAATATTCAAGCGGGTTGGACAAGTTCGAATCGTGCTTCATTAGTTTCGAACCCCAGGCGTGTAAAAGGATTATTGACCACAGCTGAACACTTCGATTAATAATTCTTGTGCAGAATCTCTCTCTCTCTCTCTCTCTCTCTCTCTCTCTCTCTCTCTCTCTCTCTCTCTCTCTCTCTCTCTCTCTCTCTCTCTCTCTCTCTCTCACACACACACACACACACACACACACACACACACACACACACACACACACACACACACACACACACACACACACACACACACACATGTAAAAGTGCGTCGGAAGTTTTTACCGGGTGTGTTGGGAAGAGGAGCGACATCTGGTGAAGTGTGTTGGCGTTAGTGGGTGGGTGGGTGAAGGAATGTGTGGGAAGACGGTGGTATATGAGAGAGAGAGAGAGAGAGAGAGAGACGGAGGGCATGTGAGAGGGAGGTATGTCTATAGAAGGAAGGTAAAGAGGGGACTGGGTGAAAGGGAGAGAGGGAGAAAAAGAAGAGGAAGGGAGGCAGGGAGCGAGAAGGAGGGAATGAATATGGCAAGGAGGGAGGGAGGGAGGGAGAGATACAGAGTGGGGTGAGGGAGCACGAGCGGTGCCCCTGACAAGGTGATGACAGCCTCACCCTCCCGTTTGGGCGTGACTCACCGCCGCGATGAAGGGCGGGGCGGAGTGTAAAGAAGCAGGGAAGAGATGGGATGGGGCGGGGAGGGGAGGGGGAGCGACAGGGAAGGGATGGAAGAAAGAGGATGGCTGCAAGGAAAGGATGGTGCAGGATAGGAAGAGACAAAGATTAGATGTAGCTGGGGAACAAGAGACTAGGAAGGGATGGATTGGGTTAGGATTAGAGGAGAAAAGTTAGGGATGGAATAGGATAGTTTATGGGTTAGGGACAGGAAAAATTGGACGGTAGGCTATACCAATGGTAGGGTAACGTGCGACAGGGGTAGAACGGGACAAATTACAAACAGATAAAGCAGTAGATTAGAGACAAGGGGAAACAGGCTTTATTTCCTACTTTTTCCCATCATTAATCTAACATCTTCGTACATCATGTAAGATCCACTTTATTCTGTGTGTGTGTGTGTGTGTGTGTGTGTGTGTGTGTGTGTGTGTGTGTGTGTGTGTGTGTGTGTGTGTGTGTGTGTGTGTGTGTGTGTGGTTTGGCGAGAATAGATACAAACTGGTGCCCTTGTCCGATATCTCACATCATAGGGTCACAGAGGTCAGGGGTGGAAGGCAAGGGGTAGGGCGGGGCAGGGTGAGACAAGGCGGTGGAGGGTAGTGATATACAGGGTGTGCAGGCTAGGGGGCCCCGGTCAGGCAAGACATGGTAGGTTAGGCAGGGTCGAGGGTAAGGCAGGACAAGGCAGGGTACAGCTGGGTAGGGTAAGATGAGGTGGGATATACACTAGCATAGGGCAGAGTAGTGCCTTCAGCAAGGTAAGATAAGGTACAGCTAGGGAAGGCAGATTAAGGTAGGCCAGAGTAGGGTATAGTGGAATATAGTTGGGTAATGGCAGGGTAGATACAATAGGGTGGGATAAAGCATATGGATGAGTAGAGTTGGTACGATAGGGTACGGCAAAGTCGAATACAATGGTGAAGGGAAGAGTGAACATGAAGGAGAGTAGAACAGAACAAGAACAGTAGAGTTGGGTAGGACAGGGTACGGCAGAATAGAATAGAGAGTTGGAAGGAAGAGTTAGCAAGAAAACGCAGGGTAGGACTGGGCAGAGCAAAGCCAGTGAAATGGTCCAAGTCAAAACCGGTACTGTACAGAGCCTAAGACGGTGAAGAACACAATACTGTAACACCGATTAGACCAGGACAAGATGATGCAGGACAGGTTAGCACAGGACAAGATGATGCAGGACAGAGGAAGACAAAAAAATTCAGGACAGGACAGGGTAGGGCAGGGAAGGGAAGGGCAGGGCAGGGCAGGGCAAGGTTGAAGAATAAGCCGGGGCTGTGTGAAAGAACAAGGGCAGGGCAAGGCAGACGAGTCCAAGCCCTTATCCCTTCAACATCACAAGCACCACAATTAACCCACACTAGCTGGATCACAGTGGACAAAGCTGGATTCTCTCTCTCTCTCTCTCCTCTCCTCTCCTCTCCTCTCCTCACCTTTCCTTTCCTCCCCTTTACCATTCCTTCCTCCTCTCTTCCTTTTTTTTTTCCGTTTTCTCTATCACTCTGTTCCCTCCCCCTCCCTTTCCCTTCCCTCATACGTCCACCCTTTCCCCCATCCTTCTAAACCCGTGAACCAGGTACGTTTTAATATGCATGGGTTTATTTGCACTGCGCCTGTCCGTCTCCTGTCTGACAGCCCCTCCGACCGCCTATAAAAGAGCGTGGTTTAGCATGGAAGGATCATTTGTATGCATTGGTTTATTGACGCGTGAGCCTCTAATATTTGGATTGTGTGCTTGGTTGCGGTTTATCTGGGTTTGTCTTGCGGGCGTTGGTTTAGCAGCAGCCGCGGTTTTGGGATTTGGGGGGGAATGAGTTTGTGTGTGTGTGTGTGTGTGTGTGTGTGTGTGTGTGTGTGTGTGTGTGTGTGTGTGTTTTCTGTCTCCAGGGGATTGTTTTTGTGTGCCAGTGGAATGCGTAAGTGTCTGTGTTTTGGGAGTCCCGTTTTTCATGTGCGGGATCTGCATGTGTGATTTTACATCAAGATTATTGAGTTTTAGGAAAATAGCACAAAGAATCCGGCCATAATCTTCAAGCACAAAACCCACAATGAGTAGAATACCGTACCCGATTTCACAGTCCTTAGTGTTTTCAATGCGTTATTGAAATGATTGTAAAGTTCATTTATTCCTCATGAGTAGCTCGTTAGCTAAGCTTGCATTTATTTACCCCAGCTATATCTTGAATTAAAGGTTTACATACGTAGTCAGGTCTGTAGAAAACCTGCTTTATAATCTTAACGTGTATGTTTGAGAGTCTGGCGAGGTACCTGGTAATTGTCATACTACCTGAGTTAGAGACCTTGGACACCCTTCTGTAAAAGGTCAGCCTTCTTCCAACCGACCCTCAACCAGCGTAAATTAGAATGGGATGGTTTAAGCCTTCCTACCTAGGTTCAAATCTTAAGTTGAGTCATGACCTGGCCAGGACCAGACCGTGATAATATAAGTAACATGTATAATGCAGGCACTGTATATATATATATATATATATATATATATATATATATATATATATATATAAAGAGGGCGGGTTTCAGCTTCACGCAAGAAGATTGCCAGAAACAAATATCCACCTAAAAGGACTGGCGATCACAAAAGTATTGAAAAAGGGGGGCTTGTAGACAGCATATGTCCATATACTCAGCATTTTTTTTTTTTCATTAAAGATGGAAATCATGTATGCAGACGAAGTGACAGACAACGCTTTTATTTTTGGAAGAAAGATTATTTCCTGCACCGCATTCTCTCTCTCTCTCTCTCTCTCTCTCTAAATACGATGGAGTGGCCTAAAGCTGTGTACTGTGGGTGTGCGAGCGAGGGTGACCGTAGGAGGGAGGTCGGTGCGAAAGTGTGCGAGTCAGTTTAAGGCGTTTGGATTGTAGTTTTATCGCGGCAGTAAAAGAGGCAACTATTGTGTGTGTGTGTGTGTGTGTGTGTGTGATTAGAGATGCATGTATGTGTGTGTGTGTGTGTGTGTGTGTCTGTGTTTGAGAGAGAGAGAGAGAGAGAAGGAGGAGGAAAACAAAATATATCACGTGTGTTAATCTCGAATATCAATGTTTTTCTCCTTGGCCAATTCTGAATATCGCCTCAAGAATCAAAATTAGAGGCAAATATTGTAGAAGCACCAACTTTATGGCTTTTCTTGGATGTTAGTTGAGAACTGCTTCCTCTTTGATCCCTTCTTACACTCACTCCTTCATCCCTCCATCCTTCCTTCTATCCTTCCTTTCTTTTCTTGCTTTTGCTGTTTTCCTCCTTTCGTTTTGACTCCTTCTTCCTATCTCTTTTCATTCCCTTTCTCCTCGCTTTCTCTCCTGCATTCCTTTGTTTCTTTCTCTCCTTCCATTTACTCTATCCCTCCACCTTCCTTCCTTCCTTCTCTGCCTTCTCTGTTTCTGCCCTTCTTCCGTCCTTTTCATCTTCCTTCATACCTTATATATTTTCTTTTTCATATTCTTGTTCTTCCTCCTCCTTTCCTTCTTTATTTCTCCCCTCTTATTCACTCTTCTTTTCTTCCTTCCTTCCTGCTTTTCTTTCCCATCTCTCTCCTTCCCTCCTCACTTCCTTTCTTTTTCTTTCTCCTTTCTTTCAATCTTCTTATTCTTTCCTTCACTCCTTCTTTCTGTCCTCTGTATCTTTTGTCTCCTCACCGTCATCTCTGCCGTCCCTCCCCCTCCTTTTCCTTTTTTCATTTCTTTTTTCTTGCCCTTTCCATTCTTGTTTCTTGTTGTTATCCCTTCCAAATCTCCTTCCTTTCCTTCTCTCTTCCAACCTTTCTCGTCTTTCCTTCCTTCTCTCTTCTTGGTTCACATCTCCTTTCCTTCCTTCTCTGCATCCGGTTCACATCTCTTCCTTCTCTCCTTGGGTTCCGGTTCTCTTTCCCTTTCCATATCTCACTTCCTTCGTACTCCCTTCCCTTCTACATCTCCTCTCCCTTCCTGATGTCCTTCCGCTTCTTCTTTCCTTCCCTTCTATCTCTCGTCTCTCTTCCTTACATCTCTCCTTCCCTCTTCATTTCCTTCCCGTCTTCCTTCTCTTATTCTTCTTCGTCCCTCTACTCTCCTCATTTCAAAGTGGGTTAGAAGGGGATTTTGAGAGACAGTGGAGTAGGGAGAGGCTGGGGCAGATAGGATGTGGGGTTGTGGGGTTATGTTAGAATTAGCTGGGTGGGGTGAGGGTGGTCTGGGGTTGAGGGAAGTGATGAGGTTGATTGGTGGGGTTAAGGATTGATATTAAATTATGAGGTCGAAGGGCGTTTAGGTTGTGGTGGGGTTTTAAGGGGTTGCTTGATGGGTTAAAGGTGTTGTGGTTGAGAGATGAGGTTCAGTGGTCAGCTTAAGGGATGTTGGGGTTGTGTAATGGGATAGAGCAGTGGTGGGGTGGGGGGGTGGGGTTGAGGAAGATATTGTGGCGTGGTGAAGGGGTACTGTAATAGGTTATGTAGTGGGGTTAACTGGTAAAGTGGTGGAGTTGTGGAGGTGTTGTGTGGTAGTGTGATGAGGCAAAAGCGTAGTGTGATGAGGTTGTGTGGAGGTGTGGTGTGGCTGAAGTGGTAGTGTGGTGGGGTTGTGGAGATGTTGTGAGGTGAGGAAAAAGCATAGTGTGATGAGGCTGTGCAGTAGTGTGGTGGAGTTAAACGTGTGGTATTGTGTGGTGGCGTTAGGGGTTGTGTGGTACTGTGGTGGAGTTAGCGGTTGTGTGGTGTGGCTAAGAGCTGGTATGGTGGTGTGGGGTGGTGGGGTTAAGGAGTGAGGTGGTGTGGGGTTGTGTGTCGCCAGCACCACATTAACCCGCCACGTAACCTGAGTCTTGGTCTTGTCCTCGCCTCCTCTCCCCTTCAGTGGCGTTCCTTGCCCCTCACATCACGTCGCATGGAGTCTTATTTGTTTTGATGATGATGATGATGATGATGATGATTACTATTATTATTATTATTATCTTTTAAATAGAAGGTACATTGACACACTTCAGCGTGAACATTCAGGTGAACGTAAGGTGATCCGTTTCGTGTTCCTGATGGGCAGTTCTCTCCCATAAAGTACATAATGGACCAGTTACCCCAGCGCTGCCACGACACCCAAATGAGATCCAGTAAGCATTGCCGTCTTGCACATAGTAACTTACCAATTACCGTCAAACTATGGGAACAGTTGCCATTAAAGCTGAGGTATTAGGCTATATAGTTCTTTTTCCTTAAGTTGGCCCAGATTTTCCTCATTTTGCAACTTATTTCGCGCGACTCACAGAATAAGACGATACTCTGATTCTGTACCCTTTCCATAGCTCGTCTTCGGGACTAGCATCGTTCGTATTCCAGTGTTAATCTATTGCTACAACTCAGTAATCAAGATGGAGAGATGACAGTTTTAGGCCAGGGTAGAGTAAAGAGGGTATAGTCATATTTAACCTGGCCGGCATAGGCTACATCGTTTTGGGTCTCTGAATACACGTTTAAGTAAGGTCAGACACTTGCTTGATTAAATGACCTGGAACCCTCGGATGATGTAATGGTGCTAGTGGTGGCCATGCAGGGGGTGGTGGTGGCAATGTTACTGGTGTTAGAGGTTGTGTTATTGTTGTTAGTGGTGGTGGTGGTGGCAGTTTTGTTGGTGCTAGTGGTGGTGGTGCTGGTTATAGGCTTTTGTCTTGCACACCCATCGATATAATTACTGAACTCCTTTTTTCATATAACACTAATTTTTTCACTGGACACTCCCAGCTTGTTTCCCCAACTTTTGTGCCTTTCCTGTGTGTGAGTCCTATCTATTCCGTTCCTCACACTGAGATGGAGATTGTCATTATTGCTATCATTATAGTTGTTATTAGGAATATGAAAATGTACTTAATGGTGGTGGTGGAGGTGGTGGTGGTGGTGGTGGTTGTGGTGGTGGTGGTGGTGGTGGAGGTGATAATAATAGTGGTAATATTGTAATTATATTTATTATTATTATTATTATTATTATCATTATTATTATTATTATTATTATTGTTGTTGTTGTTGTTGTTGTTGTTGTTGTTGTCATTGTTATTATTGTCATTTATCGTTGTTTGACGTTGCCTGATTCTTGCTATTGCCTGTGTTGTTATACTGTCGTTGTTGTTAATAATAATATCGACATTAGTATAAGTGTTTCTTTTAGATTTACGATTCTGTTTTTACTGTCAGTTTCCTTATTAGTGTAATCACAAACTGGTTCCAGCAGCTGATTTTCTGTTGTTACTCCCTCTGTTATGGTTGTTGTTGTTAGTTACTTGTTTTTATTTATATTACGTGGCCAGTACAGACGCTAAACCCCTTCAGTCCAATGCTGGGTTCTCTGGTAGTTCTGTATACTTTCAGACGATTTATTCAGCTTAAGAGAGACTATTGCTGTGAAACGGGTTCATGAGTAGTGTGTTTGACCCTCCAGTTAAAAATCGTCTGGAAATAGCAAGAATAGAATATAAAACACGTCATGGTATTAAAGGGGTTAAGGGGATATAATCGTCTGCTGGTAACGAGAATGAAGTGTAAAAGATGTCTTGGTCCTGAAATAAAGGATTTTTTAAAACTAGCATCCTGACTAATAGAGATCTCCAGTAAAGGGAATAAAGTAATCAACAGAAATAAGACGTAAATAAGAAAGAGGCTAAGGTGGTGAAGCGCTTAATGGAGATTGTAAGGGTTGCTTTACCATCAGCGGTTTCTCTTCAGCTGCCCAAAATCGTCTGACGGTCGCAAGAATGACATACAGAGGATCGAACGTTGCTCTTCTTTATCTTTCGTCTTGTAGAATTAGATATCATAGTCGTAGTCTTCTCTGTAACAACCGTTCCCGAAAGGACCATTAGGGCTGTTGCTGTTGGCTCTCCTTTGTACTCCTTTTGTATTCCTTTCAACGTTATGGTACTGAATGGACTTAGATCTTCCAGCCTTTTCTTTATCAAGGTGAAGAAAGTTGACCATGTGTGTGTGTGTGTGTGTGTGTGTGTGTGTGTGTGTGTGTGTGTGTGTGTGTGTGTGTGTGTGTGTGTGTGTGTGTTTTAAGCGAGAATGGATAAGCTGTTCATTAAGAAAAAAGTTATTTCAAAAGCTTCGTTGGTAATTATCTGAAGTACTTGATTTGTATTGCCTTTATTAGGGCATAACCAGTCTAAATGTGTTGTAGGATTTTTACTGTTTCATTAATACCGATATCGTGTTGGTGTGAAGACTGCGTGGTTGCGGTTTACCAGGGTGTGTGTGTGTGTGTGTGTGTGTGTGTGTGTGTGTGTGTGTGTGTGTGTGTGTGTGTGTGTGTGTGTGTGTGTGAGAGAGAAAGGAGATCCTGAGATGTGTGTGTGTGTGTGTGTGTGTGTGTGTGTGTGTGTGTGTGTGTGTGTGAGAGAGAGAAAGGAGATCCTGAGATGTGTGTGTGTGTGTGTGTGTGTGTGTGTGTGTGTGTGTGTGTGTGTGTGTGTGTGTGTGTGATTACGTGCATGCACATGTGTTTATCGTACACTGTTACATCAATTAGGTTTACCTGTTTGCGTATAGGGTTACTTTTGATTACCTGTGTTGGTATTTGTGTGTGCGTGCATCGTTGCTTGCATCCGTGTGGGGGGGGGCGTGGGGGGGTTGCGTGCATTGGTATGAGTTTGTCAGCGTGCATGTGTGTGTGTTGTGCATTTTTGTGAGCATGGCAGCATGTACTGTATGTCCGTGATGGCTTGTATATTTGCAAGTATGGAGTAAGGTGCTTATGCTTGGTTGCGTGCACAGGTTAGAACGTGTAGTGGAGTGCGTGTTCGTGGATGCGTGCATTCGTGCAAGTGTTTAGTAATTTGTATGTTCGTATTGCGTGCATTCGTGTCAAGTGTGTAGCAGCTTGCGTGATAGTGGTTGCGTGTAGTCGTGTAAGCGTTTAGCAGCTTGCGTGTGGGTGATTGCGTGCGAGTGTGTGTCCCACAGGTCAAGAATTTAAGTGTTTAGTAGCTTGCGTGTGCGTGGTTGCGTGCGAGTGCGTGGTTGCGTGCGTGTGCATGTGTCCCCCAGGTCGGGAATGTCGCAAGCGCTCGGACGGGTGAAACTTGAGCCTTCAGCCGGCGTGGGAGCCTCCACAACCTGTTTGATTTTTTCCCTCTCCTGTTTCTCGCCCGCCCGAATCACTCCAGCATTTTAGATAATATTGGCGAGGGCGAGAGGGTGGGTACGTCGGGCACCCTCGCTGTTACGTGCCCTCCTTGCATGGGAACTCCTTAATGATGTTACGTCCTTAATTTGGCTCTTTGGTTTTGATGGGTCGGTGGGTAGTTATTGGGGTCTGTATTTATTTATTTAATTATTTGTTTATTTACTTTATTTATTATTATATTACAATGTTATAATCTACATTCATCATTATTATTATTTTTCTGTTATTGTTGTTACCGTTGTTAATAATAATAATAAGACGAGTAGTAGTAGTAGTAGTAGTAATAATAATAATAATAATAATATTATTATTATTATTATTATTATTATTATTACTATTATTATTATCATTATTATTATTATTATTATTATTATTATTATTATTATTATTATTATTGTTGTTGTTGTTGTTGTTGTTTAAGAACCTTTTAGCATTTCAGTTAATGTCAGTGAGGACAAGGGGGAGGGTACACTGGGGACCCTTGCTATCTAGGGAGCCCTTAGAGTACGAAATCGTCATGATAGGGGGGCCCCTTATCTTTGGTCCTTATCTTTATCTTTGGTCCTTAGGTTGTCAGGTCTTCGATGTGTGAAGACCATTTGCTTGGAACCTCCTTGTGTCGGAACCTGTACTATACCCTTTTCACTCAAACTTGGCCTAAAATTTCCATCTCTTCATCATGGATGCTGAGTTATTGCTATCGATTGGGGCTCGAATACGATCCTAGTCACGAAGAGGTGCTGTGGAAAGGATGTAGAGCCGTATCATCGTCGTTTTCCGCCATTGAGCTGCTTGAAATAATCGGCGATAGGACGAAATTCTGGGTCAAGTTAAAGTGAAAAGAGTATAGTTGAGACCCAGTTATGAGGCCCTTGTTTTGGTCTTTTGGATATGTCCTTATTTTCGACCTTTGATTATATGGTTTCTGCTTTTATCCTTGTGAATTTATCTAACCCATAATTTTGATCATATTCGATGTATGCACCTGCTTTAGTCTTTATGTCGTTTGAATTCTATTTTGGAAGCATCTCTACCATATGTGTATTAAAGTATTCCGTTTTTTTCTATTTCTATCCCTTCCCTCAGAGCAGCATAGACAACAATAGAGGTAAGCGATCCTTACAAAAATGCAGTGAATTCGAGAGAGTTTGTCGAGTTCAGGCCAGTTCACCATTAACCTTTTTACGACAGTGGGACCCTGCCAGGTTGAAGGAAAAATATGAGGCAGAGTTGCGGACATAAATATTGACCCATTTCATAACGATAAACAGAGAGATGGTGAACAGTGACTTTTGAAACTCTGGTGCGATCTTCGGAGGCCAAAAAAACTCTCAGAATATTATGTAAGAGATTCATTACTGATCTACCACATATGGGAACAAAATTTCAGTACGCAAATGTCCATGCAGTGTGTATTAACGCTCACCTATCCCTGAAATTTTGTAAGGTGAATGAAATCGCTTTAGGATCGCTAGACTATGATGACACTTCACTGTATTAAAGCAGTTATGTCCCACTGATACTTTATTTTGATAGTATTGCCTTTGAGCTTTGTAAATATTTAGCATCTCCATCCCCGCCAGCCTCAGGAACTTGTCTCAGAGATGTTTTTGTATTCCAGAAGGTGGCGTTCAACGGAGGGAGGGTTCGTTAACTGATGCTGGTTGTGTGTGTGTGTGTGTGTGTGTGTGTGTGTGTGTGTGTGTGTGTGTGTGTGTGTGTGTGTGTGTGTGTGTGTGTGTGCCTTTTGCTCCAAGTTTTTCCTGTACATGTATAAACATTTAGGGCCGCAGTTCACGTGAAATATAATCGAGATGAAAATGACGTCCAAGCATTGGCCCCCTGACTGTCACCGGCCTATGTTTGTGTGTGTCTTTTGCTCCAGTTTAAGGACACTCTAGCTGAACCAGTTTTTCTTGAGTCTGCGAGCCTCAAGAGCAGTGACCGAGAGGACCAGACACAGACAGGCAGGGAAAAGGGAGACGAGGGGAAAGAGAGGGAGATGGGAGTGGCGAGGGGGTGTGGAGGGGTTGAGGGAAGCATGGAAATGAAAATGACAGAGGATGGAGGTGCCGCAGGAATGAAGGAAAAGTGGGGCGGAGGCTTGAGGAGGCATGGGAGAGAAGGAAATGAGGAGTTAGGGACAGAGGGGTGAAAGGAGAGAGGAGAAGGAGGTATAAGAATGAAGGAGGCATACGAGAGGGGAAAGGTCGGCAGAGGAGAAGGACAAAAGGAAGAATGTTGTAAAAGAGAAAAGGAAAATGAGAGGGAGAATCAGGAAAATGGGAAAGAAAGAAGTACATGCCAATAGAGAGAGGAAAAAGGGGAGGGGGAAGTGGAGAGGATAAAGAAGGAGGGACGGAGGAGTCACCCGAGAGAGAGAGGAAATGAAGAGATGGAGAGATCAAAAGAGAGAGGGACTGAAGAACGAAGTGAAAGCAAGGAGAGAGAAAGAGAGAGGGAGTGGCGGAGGGTTCGAAAGAGTCAAGGAAAGCGGGGAGGTAAAAAAGGAGAAAGGAGGGGGTAGGGTCATAAGGGGGTCAAAAGAGGAAGAGGAAATTGAAGGGACAGGAAGATGAAAGAAACAAAAGAGGGGAAAATGAGATGAAGGGATGGAGGAATCGAGAGCGAGAGGGAAAAAAAGGTGGAAGGAAAACTGAAATGTACAAAGGATGGGGGAAAGTAAAATGGAGAACAAAGTAGTTATGGAGAGTGAAGGAAATGAGGGAAAAACTGGGTGGAGAGGACGAAGAAAAATTCCCCACGCTGCCCTAAAAGAGAAAAAATCCACGTTTCTCTCATGATTCCCACACTTCCCTCCCCCGGGTCGCCAAAAATTTGCCCACACTCACCCACAAATTCCCCCAGGCCTCCAAAGTGCTTCTCACATTCGCTTCAGATTTCTCCACACACCCCAGTAACTTTCCACACTCCATGCCCCAGTATAATTCCTAGAGCCTCCAGAAATTTCCCAACACTCTGCCCCTCAGACGACTCCCCCTCCCCCACCATTATTTTTCCAGTATTTTCCAGCCTTTCCCATAATACTCTACCCTCAAACACACACCAACAGAATATTTCCCCTCACACTCTCCCCTGAATAACCTCTCCTGCGTGCATCTTCAGAAATTCTCCACTATTCCCCCTCTTCCTCCAAAATAACCTCCCCTGCAACTCCCAAATTCACCTCCAGTATTTCCTCCACATTCTTCTTGAAAATAACCCCTCCAGCATGGCACCCTCTCCAGTACTTCCCCTCACACTCTCTACCCCCATCAAAAAAAAAAAAAAAATCCATTATTTCCCTCTCTCTCCCCAAAAATACACCTTCCAACACCCCTAAAATACACCTTCCACCACCCCAAAAATATACCTCCCACTACCCATAAAATACACCTTCCAGAACCCCCAAACAAACCTTCCAGCACCCCCAAATACACCTTCCAGCATCACTAAAATACACCTTCCAGTACCCCTAAAATACACCTCCCAGCACCCCTAAAATACACCTCCCAGCACCCCTAAAATACACCTCCCAGCACCCCTAAAATACACCTCCCAACACCCCTAAAATACACCTCCCAGCATCCCTAAAATACACCTTCCAGCAACCCCAATATAATCTGCACCTCCTCACCCCGTCGCCTGAAGTGCCTGCAGGGGTGGGTAACTCGACGCCCGCCTATCCGGTAATACATGCTTTTTCGATTAACTCCGGACTGCCTTACTGCATTTTCCTTGGGGTCAACTTGGTCCGCGTTGTGCAAGGGCCGGCATGGGCTCTGGTATATAAGGAAACAACAGTGGGCTAGGTGTGTTTGGGCCCCTGACTGACTGACTGACTGTTATTTCCTAAGGGTCAAAGTGGGCCGCGTTATACTAGGTCTGACATGGACTTTCCTCGCTTAGGATGTTGCAGTGGGTGAGGCTAGGTAGGGCCCCTGACTGACTGTTTGGTGTATGCTTTGACTGATTGGCTGCCAGATTAATCAGTTCATCATGCAATTAGCAGCCAGTTTAGCTTGTCACTTCGTCAATTAAGCAGCCAACCACTAGTCTTTAATAATTAGATAGCTTGTCAGTTAGTTAACCAATTATAATCACTTAATTAGCCACTTCAGCCGCCCAGTCGAGTTACCAGTAATTAGACAGTTATCATGCCTGTCAGTCAGTCGGTTCATCCATCACTCGGTTAGTCAGTGAAGTCGTCAGTCAGTGTGTTCATCATTCAGTCAGGCAGTCAGGATCCCAGGCACATTTCACCCACTATTGTTTCCCAGATGACTTTCCCACACTGACTATTTGTTCATTCCTTAGGGTCAGTGTGGACAGCACTGTGTAGGAGACTGACTCACACGAAATAAAGAACAACAGTGGGTGAAGTGGACCCGTGACTGCCTGACTGACTGATAAATGAACTGACTAGCCTAACGGAGGGATGGATGACCTGAGTAACTGACCTACTTGATAACTCTGATTACCGATAACTTGACTGATTGGTAGATGTGACAAATTAACCGGTAAGGTAATCGATAGGCTAACCAGTTACCGAAAATTTGCTTGATTGACGAAGATATTAACCAAATTCATTACTGATTGCCTGAAAAATTGACTGATTGACTGTGCATTGCCTGAAGAATAGACTGATTAATTAACTACGCTAAAAATTGACTAATTGGTGATTGACTGACCTATTGTTAACTTGACACTGATTTTCTGATACGCTGACTGAGTGACGAATTGTCTGACTGGTTAATTAGTGATAAACTGATTGGTGAACTGGCCAGTTAGCGAATGGATAAACCCCTTCACCACGAGGACGAGTTTCAGTGTTCTTGTTTTTCCAAAGATTTTTACTCATTTTAAGCGAGGCCTTTTCAAACCGGAGGGGTTAGCTAGATACAGTTTTCATTAGTCCTTGCATCTTGAGGGTCTTTCTTCTAAGCTGATTAAAATCGTCTGGAGGCAGCTGGAATAAAGCATCGTACTGAATCGTTACTAGGCTGCCGATGACTTGATAAACTGACTGACTTTACTAATTGCATGAGGGAAGTGATTGATTGATTGATTGATTGGCTAAGTGAGTGATGGATGGATTGATTAATTATAATGCTGGCTGGGTGGTTAGCCCTTTCTGTGCAGTGGCGTCGTTTATATTTATTTCTTGCCATCTGCAGATAAAATTTTCGTCGGCTTAGGGTAGACATTTTAAAGTGGAGGAGTTAGATATACCCTTCAGTAACCTGTTCACTTCCAAAGGTCCTTCTTGTCTTGAATAAAATCGTCTGGTGGAAAAACAAGTAAAAAATATGGTATTGAAGGGATTTACATGAAGAACTGGCAGATTTGTTCTAATCAGTGTTTCTTGCATGAACACTGCCACTTTATCTCAAGCCAACAGCGGTTCTTAATCTCACCAGAATTAGTTCTTTAGCGTATTCTTTTTTCTACCCTTTCACAACTTACTGCGGCTTTTCTTTTCATTTCATTTCGACCACCTGTATAACTTAAGTTCTTTTTCATATGTTTGTACTGGTTCTGCTGCAGTATATTATTCAAAGGCTGTCTGACTTCCACCACATATACCATTATTACTTTAACTTGGTCCAAAATTGACGGCTCACCCCTTTGAATACAGCGTTGCTAAAATATGATGCAAGTCACGAGGAGGTGCTGTGGAAGTGATGTAGAACGGTACCATTGTTTTTTTTTTTTCTACCACTGGGCTGCGTGAAATAAGCTACAAAAGGATGAAAATCTGGAGCAAGTTAAAGTAAAACTAGTATAGTCATTTATTGTTTCAGTTGCCGTCCCTTATGCAGTGCTAATCCACCTTTCTGGACATACGGTACCCCACCCGGCCACCCCTTACCCTTAACTCATATAGTACAGAACGATTACATTATTTACTTATTTACTTCTTTATTTACTTATTTTACCTTGTTATCGTCAGTCGCCTATACCAAATTTAGGAGAGGTTTTAACATTTTTTAATTCCGTGGACTAGTTTATCTTCCATTTTTCGACATACATTCAGCCTTTCGTTCCATTCCCACAACCATTCTTTTATTCTATTCACACTTTGTACGTGTGCATTAGGCTCTGTAGTTTTAGGCTTCCATTACATTCACTCTATCAGTCTTTCAGTCCAATCGCTTTATGTATACAATAGGCCTTCTGTTCCACTCCTGCTTTCTATCTCAGTCCACACACTTCCACCTTCTCCCAGAGCCCTATTCTTCTCCCCGCTTAACATTCCACAGGGGCCGGAGACTCTTTACAAATCTTTACGACTCTGTGGGACTTTTTTAGTAGGAGTTTAGGGACGGCATTCAGAACACATTTGGATTAGCTCTCTGCCTCTGCCTCGTACCTTTAGTCCCCTTCAATACGTCATGCCCTAATTGAGTTGAGGTGCTTTAAGTCCACCACCCCGGACTCTCGCCTCCCACCCCGGACTCCAAATGGACGCTTTGTCGACTTTGCGTTGGATGTAAATGGTAACAGATTAATTGGGAGGTGAAGTGGGGGTGGTGGGGGGCCTGGTTGTGAAAGGGGGGTTGAGGAGGGAGGAGGGATGTTAATGGTTAAGATTCGTTGCTGTGTTATTTGTAGGTAGTTGGTTTGTCATCCTGGTTGTGTTTGGTTTATTAAGGACGCTGGTCAATCGGTGTTTTACTGTATTCTTCGTGTGTTCTTCATTGCAGGTATTGTATTATTCATTACATATGCTAGTCACTGTTATAGCCATACTGTCCATTGCAGCTGCTCTGAGATGGCATTTGTTTGCTGGTGTGTGTGTGTGTGTGTGTGTGTGTGTGTGTGTGTGTGTGTGTGTGTGTGTGTGTCTTGTATTTCCTTTGTAATTCATTTATTTTGTGTGATAATCAGTTCCCAAAGTATTGTTTAACTTTTTGTGTTAGCCTATTCAGTGTTTTATTATCGGCCTGTGAATTAAGCTCACAGTGTGTTGCATCGCGTAAAAAATATGTAAATAGCCACAATTCTTATTCAGTCATCACCCTTCGATGACAGCTAGTAGAAGAGAGCACAATAACATAGGCTTAATAACCCACGCTGTCCATAACGGAAGGTTCTTAAAGGAGGTGAGAATCAGTACAATGCGTAACCAGAATCATTTTATGTTGAACTAGAAGGACATTTCATACATATCCTCATAAAGTCTGAATAATTCTTAGATGCCTGTCAATTAAAAGTGCTATAGTTCTTTCACTTTACCTTGGTCCAGATTTTTCCTCTTTTTGTATCTTAATTCATACGGTTCACTTGCAGAGAAAGGTTACACTGCTCTACTTTCTTTCCTTAGTCCATCTTCGCGATTAGCATCATCGTCTAGTGTGAATCTGTTGTTACATCTCAGCATTCAAGATGGAGAGTTGGAAATTTTAGGTCAAGTTAGAGTAAAAAGAGTATGGGTTTTGTTGGGCCTTTGTGGTCTAGTTACTCAAGCAGTTAGAACGTCCCATATAGAGTGACGGTCTCTCCTTACGAATGGATTGATCTCCAAGTCAACTAGCTCTAAATGTAGTACGGTAGACAAACCTAGCCTTTGGACGCAACAGCAAGAAGGAGCTACTATCGAAAAGCGTATGTGTGTGTGTGTGTGTGTGTGTGTGTGTGTGTGTGTGTGTGTGTGTGTGTGTGTGTGCGCGTGTGCGTGCGTGCTTGCGTGCGTGCGTGCGCACGCTAGCAAACATGCGTGCGAGTACGTGTGTATATGTGGTGTTAATTATCACTCTGGACACTGCCTTTCTTAGTTATTTGAATGTCTGCTCTAAAACATGTATGCAGCAGCCGTCTCCCCACGCATTCTCACCCTCATTTACATCCAGTGGTCTAACTGAAGAGCTAATGCGTGTTGTTTTCTTTCATGTAGACTATCCTGTTATTAGATATAAAGCTGTTTTACCTAATCTCTCTCTCTCTCTCTCTCTCTCTCTCTCTCTCTCTCTCTCTCTCTCTCTCTCTCTCTCTCTCTCTCTCTCTCTCTCTCTCTCTCTCTCTCGCTCCTTTTACCTTCCCATCTGCATATATATATATATATATATATATATGTGTGTACACTTCATACGTATGAGAGAGAGAGTGTGAGGCCTAGGGTACCGCCATGCCCTGAGTGTGGCCCATTGACATGCAGCTGCCTAGCCCTTTGCTGCTTGGGTCTGTGCCACTTCATTACCACAGACAGACTCCACCACATTACCCACCCCATACTCACTTAGAGTACTTCACTCCTCACCCTTCTCGTGTTCATCACATTCTCTCCTCCATTCCATCATACTCTCCCATCTTCCTTTTCTCTTTCTGCTGCTCATCATCCTTTGCCATTAGCTATTACAGCATGCAGCTCTTCTCATTTTCGTCTTTCACTATACCCTCATTATTTGTATCCCTACGTTCCTTCCATCCTGCCATCTTACTCTCCTTGAAGTCTTTCTCTTCTTTCCTCAGTCCTGGTCTTCCTCAGTCCGATTCCATCCTCATGCCTGACCTAATATTCTCTTCTTCCCACGTCTCCTGTCTTCCTTTATACAGTCCTTCGCCCTGTCTCTTTCCTTTTTATCTGTTCTACTTTCCTTCTCCAAATCCCATCCCCCATTGCTACATGGATCTGTTCTGCTTCATTACCACAGACAGATTCCACCACTGCTCTCAACCTAACCTCAATCCTCTGTCTGTTTTCTTTCCATCCTAGTGTTCATACCTCACCCCAACCCCTCCTTCCATCCTCTCCAGCTTTCACATTCTACCCTTTTCCTTTCATTCGCTTCCCTCCTGTCAGTCTCACCCCCTCTCAGTCAGATTTCTAATTTCTTTCTTTCTTTCTTCACATCTTACTCTTATTCCCTCGCATTCTACTCTCCTTCACATCCTTTTTTCCTCTCCTTCCCTCTTTCACATCTTATCCTCCTTCCTCCTCTTCCTGCTTAGGTCTGCTCCAGTTCGTTACCACAGACTCCACCTGACCCTTCCTCCCTCCCTTCCTCCCTCCATTTGTCCCCTGGCCTCTTGTTTCACCTCCCCCCCTGTTCCTCCTTCATTCTTCCTCCTTCCCCTTCCCCGCCCCATCTCCGTTCCCCCTCCCGTCCTCCCTTCCATCCTTTTTTTTTTCCCCTTATTTAACTTCCATATTAGGCTAATGTCCCCTCTCCATCCCGTGTGTGTGTGTGTGTGTGTGTGTGTGTGTGTGTGTGTGTGTGTGCATTCTTCTCAAAACAAGGCTATTTTAGTAACACTGGTCAATCCGCAGAGCGATTGGCTACATGC
This sequence comes from Coenobita brevimanus, assembly GCF_032717465.1. Lineage (NCBI taxonomy): Eukaryota > Metazoa > Arthropoda > Malacostraca > Decapoda > Coenobitidae > Coenobita > Coenobita brevimanus. The sequence continues at coordinate 33,812,998 of NC_137043.1, forward strand.
ATTCAAATACACATAGCTGTACACGCACACTCCTTCCATATAGAATAATAAGAAAAGCTTTATGCATCGTGCAATTTACTTTCGCAAAGGGCTCGTTAACGCTCTCTCTCTCTCTCTCTCTCTCTCTCTCTCTACTCTTCAGATGTTGAAAAGACATAAGGAACCGGTAAATACGAGTATAAAGAAAAATTATTACGCATTTTACTGAATAAATCGCCAAGAAAGAAGTGCTAGGGAGCGTCCAAACCCCACAAAAATACGGAACAAATTATCCCAGTATCGAATTCCAGAACGTCCCTCGCCCTGGACACGAATTTGATCCCCGGCAACTGAGATCATTAACCCCTTCACCCAGAGGACGCCATTTTTATTATTTTATTGCGATTTTATTTAATTTATTGCGATTTTATTCAGGTCAGGATAGAATTTTGGAACTGGAGAGGTTGGATTTAGTCGTCATTAACCCTTTCATTAATAGTAGTAGTAATAGTAGTAGTAGTAGTGATAGTAGTCGTAGTAGTGTTGTTGTTGTATCTCCAGGTTCACTTGAAAATGTGAATCCAGTGGACTGCAGGTCGAAGCGTCCCTCCATCTGCAGTCCACCATCCTCCTCTCAGGGTGATAGGAAGTTCAGGGACGTTTGTATAACCGGGCAGTGGAGCTGACCGGTTATATAGGTGCCATCCCTTGAAAGCGTCCCTCACCAGCGCCTCTCTGGTACACTCATCATCATAATGCAGTCACCTGGCTGTAGCGGGAATATAGTAAAAAATAAATGTCACCTGAAAGAAGTGGCTAATCTTTTTGGTTCGATGGGTTTCTTGTTGCTGAGGAAAATCACCTGGATGGAAAGAGACAAATGAATAAGACATCGTACTGAAGGGGTTAGTGAAGCTTGAGTCTATTCCATTCAGTGTGAGGGGTATCTGTCATACTTCCCCCTCTCCCCCGTCTTCCTTCCGCCTCTTCCTGTCTCATCTTTCTTTTTCATTATCTCTTTCATTTTCCTAGTCTTCCATCACGTCCATCTTCCTCTTTGATTCTCTCTTTTCCGTCTTCCTCTCCCCCCTTCCTTTCTTCCTTCTGCCTCTTTTCCTTTTTCCTTTTCCCTTCCCTCTTTCCCTTTTCCATCACGCCTCTCATACATCTGCTTCTCTCTCTACTCATCCATCACCATAGGGAACCCGTATCAGTCCCTCCATCTACGCGTCCATCTATCTTTACTTCACTCCTTTCCAGAAATTCAGCCATTGTCCTATCAGTTCACCCCTTCCTTTTCTGCCCATCTTAATTTTCTTCTTTATTTTTTCTCTTCCCTGCCTTCTCTTCTCTGTCCCACCATTCCTTTACCACAGTCACATTTTTCCTTTCCTTCCAACTTTCCTTCCCTTCCTACTGTTCTTAATCTTCCTTGCTTACTTGCCTCCCTCTTCACTGTCACACCTTACTTTCCGCGTTTATATATTCTATCTATCCCCTCCTCTTTCAGCCATGTTACATTCTGTCTGTTAATATTCCTCAGTGTCTTCTCTCCCCATTATCATGCCATTCCTCCCACCCATCCTTCCATTCGTCATAATTTCCCATCCTACCTTGCCTGCCTGCCTTTTTTCCCTCTTACTCACCTGCCCTCTTTCCTCATCCACCTTTCCTCCTTTTCACTTCCTTCCATCCTCGCCCCACCTCTCCCCTACCATTCCTGTTTCCATTCACCCTTATGGGTTTTTCCTTTCCCTTCCTCCCTCCATCCCTCCCGCCCTTTCCTTCTCATTCCCACCTGCCTTCCTTACCCTTTTGTTATGTCCTCTCTTTCCCTTTCTTCCTTCTTCTTCCACCAAGCCCTTCCTCCTTCCATCTCCCTTCCACCCCATTTCCCTTCCTTCCACTCCTACCCTTCCCCAACCTGTCCTCTCACCATCTTTTCCATCCGAGAACACTATTTTCCTTCCCGTTTGCTCCTCAACATCTCCCTCAACTGTTGTTTGTCATAATCCTTTCTTCTCTTCCTTCTCCCCCTATCCCGTCCGTCTCTTCCATTTCACGGATCATCCATTTTATCACCCTACCCCATCCATCGCCTTAGTTCAGGTACCCATCTTCATATATTTCTTCCTTCTTCTCTTTCTTTTTATCCCGGTCTGTCTCTTCTTTCCTCTGATATTCTATTCGTTTGCTTTCTTTCTTTCCCTCTTCTTCCCTTTCTTTCTTCCATTGCTTAATCAACTTATCCTGTCATTCATTCATCCCTTCATCTCCCTACCTCTCCATTTTCCTCACCGCCACTGTATCAGTCCACCACGTCGACTGTCCATCTATCTTTCCTTTCTCTCTCCTTTCATAAATTCATTCATCTCCATAGCAACCCATCTTTTCATCACTCCACATTCTTTTTTTCGCAGTCCCTCCCCTTCTCATTTGTCTTTCCAACGATCAGTACATCCACTCATCTTTCTTCCCTGTCTCCTTTCTTTTACTATTCATCTTTTCTCCTTTACGCCATTCCCCTTATCTTTTCCAATATCTTAATAGTCTAATTTACATCAGTTTGTCTTTCCTTCCTCTGTCCCTTCCGTTACGGTACCTCTTCCCTTCTCGTCATGTTATCCAGCCTTCGATCAGCTTCCAGTCCTTCATTTAGCGACCTCCAGACGATTTTATACAGCTGGGGAGATGTCCCTTACGTCAATAGCAGGTTTATTTTCATCTGACGGAACGGGACCACTCCCAAAACTTGAATACTTAGTCGTAGTTGCATTAGATAAAAAAAAAAATGATTATGAAGTAGTAATCTGTTTCATTGGTCAGTAGTCCAATCAGCTATCCAGTCTGACTACACCTGGCCATCAGATGAGGTGAAAGGGGTTAGGGATCTTTATCTGATGGAAATAAACCGACTATGGCCAATCACTTCCTCTGTATTTTCCCTGCCTTCCATTTTCTCTCACCTACCATTCTTCTTCCTCATTCAGCCGTGCATGCTCTCCCTGTCCATCCTGCCCTTCCTCCTTCCTGTCCCTCTTTCCTCCGTCCATCTCTCTCCCTACCCATCCCCTCTCCCTCTCCCACTCCCTCCCTCCCTCTGTCCATCTCTCTCCCTCCCCCATCCCCTCTCCCTCTCCCACTCCCTCCCTCCCTCCGTCCATCTCTCTCCCTCCCCCATCCCCTCTCCCTCTCCCACTCCCTCCCTCCCTCTGTCCATCTCTCTCCCTCCCCCATCCCCTCTCCCTCTCCCACTCCCTCCCTCCCTCCGTCCATCTCTCTCCCTCCCCCATCCCCTCTCCCTCTCCCACTCCCTCCCTCCCTCTGTCCATCTCTCTCCCTCCCCCATCCCCTCTCCCTCTCCCACTCCCTCCCCCATCCCCTCTCCCTCTCCCACTCCCTCCCCCATCCCCTCTCCCTCTCCCACTCCCTCCCTCCCTCCGTCCATCTCTCTCCCTCCCCCATCCCCTCTCCCTCTTCCACTCCCTCCCCCCCTCTGTCCTTTCCTTTTTCCCGCCTATCTTCTTTTCTCCTTATTACTAATTAATTAATCGTGTCTTTCTTTCTGACCTCCTCCCTTTCCCTTACCGATTCGTATGCCCCTCACACAGGTCACTCCAGACGGCCGTTTACTGTGTTCTTTGTTACCGATAGATTTTATTGTATTTATTTATTTGTTTATGTTTGGGCACTACTAAACAGGTGAACGTACTTGGCATGTAGAAGGATGCTTGTCTTCAGGGAACTGAGTGTCTAGTTTGATGGCCAGAGTTGAAAAAACACACACACACACACACACACACACACACACACACACACACACACACACACACACACACACACACACACACACACACACACACACACTATGAGCCAGTTAAAGGGAGACGTCTCATAGCTAAGGAGTCAGCAGTCCCTTAATCTCTCAACCCATCAGTTAATCATTCCTTCCTCTCTTCCTCTGCCTTCACCGCCCCTCCCGGCCCTCCTCGCCCTCCGCCCAAACCACCTCCGTCTCGTATGCGCCCCACATAGGTCACTCCAGCAGAGGGGCGGCCGTGGGTTGTGTCCCCTAAATTGGAATGCAGGATCTGTCGTGAAGGCCTGCTGGTATTTCATGTACGGTATTAAGCACAGTGACGTCCCTTGTCAATTTATCCCTCCTATCTCCACCCGATTTTATTCAACTTAGGAAAAGCTCTTGAACTGAAAGTGATTTTTGGAGTCTTCGTCTAATATATAATTAAGGAAACAAGAAAAAAGTATAAAAGCAAATTGCAACTTTTGATGGAAAAAAGTCAATATTGTGATGGTGATGACAGTGAAGTTTATAAATCCTTCAGTTCGAAACGCCTCTCCAAAGCTGCACAGAATCTTGTGGATGTAGAAGGCTAAACTAAAAGAAAAAAAGTGTTATCCTTCAGAACTGAAAAAAAAAAAAAAATGAAGGTAAAAAAAAAGAAATAATTTGTCATAAGTCACATAGGTCAATTATCTTCCTGAACTGGTTAATAAAATCGTCTGAAGCTGAAATGAATAAAGAAAGTAAACAGAAATAATGCGTCAGAGTAGTCAGAGGTTAATCATTCCTTCCTCCCTCTTCCTCTTTGCCCTCGCCGCCCTCCGTCTCATCTGCGTCCGTTTGTTGTCTAGCGTATATTGAAATGCAGGATCTGTTGCTCAAGTCGTGGTTATATTTCTTAATGGGTACTCAGCGGGCCGGCCTCTCCCTCTCCCTCTATGGACGGCGACCTTCACTTTCATAGCCCCTGAAGACTGAAGGAAGGAGGGTAGAAGGAAGAGTAGGGGTAGAAGAGTAGAAGGAAAAGAAAGGAGGATGGTGTGACGGAGAGGATGGAAGGAAAGGAGGGTAGGAGGGTGAGTAGGAGCGTGAGATTGGAAAGGGTGTAGGAAGGTTGAACAGAAAGGATGAAAGGATTTGAATGAGAGTACGATATGGGAAGAAGAGAAAGGAAGTATGAGAGAACACACTGGAAAGATGGAGGAATAAGGGAAGAGGGTAAGGAAAACAGGAGATTTTATAGCACATGAAAAGGATGGCAGGATGTGAAGAGAAGAAATATGGATAAAGGTAGGATGGGGGAAGCAGAGATATATAACAGGAGATAAGAGAGAATTGAAGAATAAGAAGATGTGAATGAGGGTAGGATGAGAAAAGGAAGGAAGAAAAACACGAGATTAGAGAGTATGGTACTATGGAAAGAATGGAAGGATGTCAAGGAAGAAGACAGAGGGAGTGAACTGAGTGATGAGAATGAAGAAAGGGTAAAAGAAGAAATGTAAGAGATGAGACAACGATAACAAAGGCGGAAGCATGTGAAGAAGGGAATAAGAAGAAAGAGCGAAAGATTGAAAGGATGGAAAGGTGCAAGGAATAGAAAAATGTGAAGGAAGACAGGTAGGCGGGTAAAAGTGGTGGGATGAAAGGAAAAGAGAATGAGAGCTGGGTAAAGAATGAAGTGAAGGAAAGCAGAATATAGGAGAGCACGATGGAAATGATAAAACGGAAGGATAGAAAGAACAGATTGATGAAAAGATAAACGCATGCGATGGAACAAAACAATGGGGTGGTTAAGTAGTGGGATGGAAGGATGTAAAGAAAGAAACTGAGGGTAGGGTGAGGGGAAAAGGAAAAGAAAGAAGGAAGAAGAAAAATACAATGAAAAGAACGGAAGGCTGTGAGGAGAGAAAGGAAGAAAAGGAGACAGTGGAAAAGGATAAAAAAAAAAAAAAGGATAGAAAGGAGATAGTTGAGAAGGATGGAAGGATAGAAGGATGTGAAGGAAGAAGACAGTGGGGTGGGCCAAGTGGTGGGTGTTGGGGCGGCGGCTGATGTAAATGAGGCATTAGGATCGCGTTCGGAATCCACCCCGGGTCGCCCCTGATTATATTTTAAAGCGATATTCTGATTCGGACCTCTCGCTGGAATGAACCACCTCCGCCTGCATTCACAAAAGGTCTTACGATCAGGTCCATGTCGTAACTGTGAATCGTATCTGTGAATTGGTTTTGAAGGAAGAAGAAGAGATATGGAAAGATGTTTAGCATTGTTTTCTATGTTCTTTTAGCAAAGCCTAGTAACTTTGGGTAATTTTCCTCTCGTAATTGTTTTTTATAGGACGAACAAGAGACATGGGGAGGTTCTAAAGTTTCAGTACGTTGTTAGTGCTGCAAAAATAAATACCATTACGAAGGGGTGATAGTAGCAGCTTTGGGTATGAGTCTCAGTGTTATCTCTCTCTCTCTCTCTCTCTCTCTCTCTCTCTCTCTCTCTCTCTCTCTCTCTCTCTCTCTTTTAAGTTTCTGTTTCCCTTTCTCCGTTTCTTTGACGAGCCGATGAGACTGAGAGGGCGTGTTTTGTGTTTTATTCATTCCACCCTCCTACGGTTTTATTAATCTACAGTACTTAGGGGAGTCGTCTTACTCGGTATTCCAAAATATGAAATTGTTTCCAATATTGATTTTCGACAGAGACTAGGATAATGTACTGTTTTCATTATTATTATTATTATTATTATTATTATTATTATTATTGCCAGTCCCGTACGATTGTGTTATGCAGTTTAGAGATGTCATGTGGAGGGGGGATAATGAAGGCTGTATCTGAGAGTAATGTGGTTCTGACCCGTTTTGCCGTGAAAGACCTGAGCTGAGGACAGTGAGAAACCTGGGGATTTAACCCCTTATTTTACTACTACGAAATCTTGTTTTTTTAATTCATCCTGTTCAGGGGAGAGTTTTTAGAACGGAGGGGTCACGTGTGGCCTTAGTTAACCGTTTTACCACTAGAGGTCCTTCTAAATGTATGAAGTGTTTATAGCTGTATGAGTGAAGATAAAAGTATAATTTAGTTTCCCTTCAGTATTCAGTTTGGTTGAATTGTGAAGTATTTGGCAGCTGTAAGAGTGGACTTGAAAATGTAAGGAAGAGAAGTTATTCATTTAATTTACATGCTGCGTAGGGGTTGTCAGTTTAATAACACAGATTTGCTAGCAAGCATAGAATACCGTCAAAGAAAAAACAACGCTCCCAGTTCCATGTAAAGAAAATTTACAACTGGCGAAATACAGTGAAAACCCTATCTCTTCTAGTGCGCGTTTCAGATGGTTTAATTATTTTCGCCATGTATTCGTCAGACTTTGTGAAGGTCTTGTGTGTCTGTACTTTAAGATTGACCAACGCGATGAGGGTATTATAAAGACAATTTTTAAGCTTAAGAAAGTTTGTGGGCATGGTAACTTTAGGGTTTATGAATCTCCCTGAATGAACACAACCCTCACCTGAAGACAAACCCGCCTGAACACAACTTGCCCCACAGAAGTGCCCTCTTTGCTCTGCTTTTCGTGTGTGTTTCTGAGTGGAGATAGAGGCAGACGTGGCAGTGTAGGGTCCTGTTTATAAAGGAACCTAACCAGCTGTAGTTTACAGGCAGCTATTATCGCAGATCGTTGTTCTTTTCGTATTTCATCACTTAATTACTAACAGTAGTTTGAGTGTGAAGTGCTTGGCTGCTGTAAGAGGGCCTTCTTCTTTGCTATCCTTATCTCATTCTAGTAGTTCAGTTACTCTTCTAGGAGCTGCCTAGCATGGGCCAACCGGCCTACTGCAGTTATCCTCTCTTCTTATGTTCTTATGTATGAAATGGACAGGTACTCATATACATAGCTTAACCCTAATTCAGTTATGAAATGCTTGGCTGTGTGTAATGAAGAAACATATACATACACAGGCAATCTTATACATAACGTAAGCTTAGGCTAGTTTATAAATGTGGGTATGTAACGTGGTATGCAGGGGGGACAGGAATGGGTAGCGGGTGAGCTGGTGCCCATGCCGCCCCCTCCCTCATTCATTAGACACAGGGACGACCCACAAACGCGCCCGCCACTCCCAATCTTAACCCCTTCAGTGGTGCTGGTGAGGGACGCCTTCATGTGGAGGCTCTGATATTACTATGTGACTCCATTGCTTGGTTACAACAAACGTCCTTCAACTCCCTCCCTATCCCCTGAAAGGAGAATGGTGGACTGCAGGACGGGTGCAACATCAGTCCTTCAGTTCACTGGGTTCACGTTTCATTTGAGTCTAGGGTTACAACAACTACTACTATGCCTCTACTACCTGGACGCATTCTTTCTTCTTTTTTTTTTTTTTTTCTGCTACCGCGCTAGTTGCGTAGTGGTATAGCTCTTGTTTGAGGAAGCCACTCAAACCCAAGAGATGGTTAGGGGTGTTACCATCTGTGAAGCGGCGTCAGGGATGTCAAATAATATTCTACGGCTTTAATGACCTGGAGTATGATTGCCTAGCCTCGAACCATGACGAACCTCCAAAGGGGTGATAAGGGATTGGTTGTTACATTCTCCTTGAACTTAGGCGAGTTTTCTAGTGATAAAGGTGTTTCGTAGTCATCATTCTCTCCTTAACATTGACATCCTTCGTTTCGTTTATAGTTGCTGATCCCAGACTGTTTTATTCATAAGGGAGAAGGGCATAACATTCTCTAACCCCCACCCTGCCACTCTTCTAACTTCCACTAACCATACTCTGTTATTGTCTTCATCTTTTGATTTATGTAGGTTCTCCTAACTTAGAATCAGTCGTCTGGCTTGAGCAGGAAGAAGCTACAAATCTTTAGTCTCAATCATTAAATAAGTCAAGTTATCCTCAATCTCTCCTATAAGTTTCGACCTATTACCTACGCTTGATTTCCCAGAGTCCAACAGAACCGTCTGACGTTGGCTGGAAGGAGTGTTAACCTCGTCTAACCCCACCCGTCCGCTGTCCTAACCCCCAGTAACCCGTCAGGCGGAACTGGGGGCTCCTGTTGCTCCCGGTATGACAATGAGATTTTATGGCCGAGTTTAGTTTGGGCAGCAGCATTGCCTGAGTTGAGCTGGGGAGGGTTCAGGCGAGGTGGAGGAGGGTGCGGGCTTGAGTATAAGTGATTTTGTGTTTCTTGAGAGAGAGAGAGAGAGAGAGAGAGAGAGAGAGAGAGAGAGTTTAACCCAGTTTGAGTTTAACTCCTCCCTTTTGATGACGTCTTGTGTATTTTATTCTGCCTGCCAAAAGACGATTTTATTCAATCTATATGAGTCCCGTGGTAGTCCATGGGTTTAGGAAGGCTGTAACTAACCCCTGCAGTCCAGAGCCCTCACCAACGCTAAATATAATCGTCCTTTTCCCACCAGAACTAAATTTAAAACCGTCCTTGGGCTACAGGGGTTAAATTATCATCTTCCACCGCCTCATGATATATCCAGGACGTATAAAGGAAACTGGACTAAGTGGGAATTTAATCCATGACGTGCTCCTCCACTTCCACACGGGTTCACTTGTCTCATACACGGGAGTGTAATGAATGAGGTATGTGAGCCCCAGTGGAGGGTAATTTATGGGTTCAGTCGTCATGGGTGGGGCTCTGAAAGGCGTCTGTGGCTCGCTGTATGTGTGGGTGTTGGAGGGAAGGTTTGTGTTACAGTCAGTGGTTAGAAATAGACAGTGTATAAAAAGTTACAGATTTTTAAGCAATGTGTGAAATTCCTGATTGACTTTATTTGCAAAGTAGCTAAAGGTTACAGTAGGTTCACAAAATGACTACAGATCGTATTCTTGTCTGTAATGAAGGCATCCTTGCACCTCTTGCACATCAGTTTATTTCTGTATTTAACCCTTAAATATACTCTTGTATGCTGTTTATGCAACCATTTACCAAAAAATGCAATAAAATATTAGGTTATACGAGTAGGATGCTAAATAATTAACAAAGGAAGAGGTGCTAGAAAGTTACCAATGCCAATGAGTATACGGACATAACTGTTTGACCAATATATTAAATGAAGTGTAAACTGTCTGTAATTTTTAGCTCATATGTTCACTGACAGTTGTCAATATGCTGAGGAAAAGTCTGATCAGTCGTGTTAAAATACGTAAACAAATCGCTAAATTGAATACCATATTTTGGTGACTGCAATAACAAGAGTAAAAAGGCACATCTGTGAAGAAAGAATTAAGCAACACATCCCTTAGAAATGTTAATAATGCTAAGAGACAGTTTAGTCAGCCTGCCTCATATCCCAGTCACCTCGGAAGGTACCACTAGCAGCCACAACCAGTTCCCTCCGTCTCAGCTCTCCCACCACCTCTCGGGCAGCTTCGTACGCCTCCGATGTCTGGCGGTCATGCACACTCGACCCTCATCAACAGTCATGCAGATGGCCAGCCCTCGTCACTGCGCGGCCTTGGATAAATTGAGATTGGGACTAATTAAGATTGATTAGGATGGGCTGGACGAACCGACGGCGGGCACCTGGAACGAGTTGAAGCGGGTCGAGCCCTGCATAAAAGCTGTGGTTGAAGAAAGTGGATTGGGGACGAGTCGAAGGAAGAAAGTGAAGTGAGAGGAAGGAGCCGATGGTTGAAGGAAATAGAGAATGATGAGACAGATGGTGGAACTGGAAGGATGGAAGAGAAGAAGAGGAGGAAGAAAGGGATAGTCAGAATGAAGGCAGAGTAAATGTGATGTAAGGATAACAGAATGATAAGATAGTGTGTGTGGAGGATGGAAGGAAAAGATGAGGAAGCAGAGTAGAGTGGTAAGACTGGAAGGATGAAGGAAAAAAAATATTCACCGTAGGAAAGTAAGGAGTGTGAAATAAGCCTTTCTGTCCCCGAGTTTGATTCTCGAACCGGTTAGACTTTTAGGCGAAGGTTGTTTCCCCCCCGTCCCTGTTGAACCAGAAACACAACTTGGGACTGCGATGTAAATTCGATTGTTGCGTTTCGTATTCGAGGGGAAGACTGGACCTTACCAGAAAACTGATTACCTATCCTAATTCACCCTCATAGTCAATAAGCAATAATTTTAAACCTTATATTTTTGGAATGGGATGAAGATAGGTAACGTGAGCAAGTGGATTGTGATAGAACGAAGACTGTAAGTGAAATGAAGTGGAAGGTTTGCAAAAAGAGTAGTTGGCAAAAGTGGAGTGGGATGGAGTGAGCTGAGATGACGTGGAAGTGGACTGTGTTAGGGCAGAGTAGACACGAGAGAACAAAGACTACAGGTTCGCATTGAAAAAAGTCTGATGGGGACGTGAAGAAAGTGGCGTGAGATTGGCATAGGTGACGTGGAAGTAGATTATAGTAGGACGAGAACTGCGGCTGGAACGAGCTAATTGAAGCGGGAGTAAAGTTTCAGTGACAAAATAGAGTTCGACGAGTGAAAATGAACTGTGGATGGATAGAATCTACAAGAGAGAACCAAGACAGCATGTCGAATGGTTAAAGATTATGGCCAGCACAAAGTTTGGACTGAAACAAAAGAATCAAGTGGGGATGAGGTAGGAGGATTAAAAGTGGATTTGGAGAATATTATGTGACGGAGAACTGGACTGAGGTAGGACCAGGACTATAAGTGGGGCGAATGTAAGGAAACGACTCTTGTGTCATGTAAGGAAACGACTCTTGTGGCAGTTTCAGGTGGAAGAAAATGCAGTGGAATATGGAGAAATTATTTAGGAGTGGTGGGACAGAGTGAACGAGAAAGGACGATGAACTGTAAATAGACGAGCTGATTTCAGTACTAAATGGTACTATAAACAACGGCAAAAAGTGCATCGAGAGAAGAAGAAGCAGGATTTGGAACTGTATCTGGATGAAATGCGATACTTTGCCGTAGAATTAATCTAGGAAGAAGAAACAGGATTTTTTACAAATTCGATGAACGAACCCAGTTGACAGGATCGACATGAAGGATACCAGGACTGAGAATGACAGAGATGGTGATGATGAAACTATCTAATCTTAACTTTAAACCTCGACTGACGACTCCAGTACTTCACTCAGGCTAACGTCAGGCGATTTCAATCACAAAGTTAATGTAACCCAGATGAGCCAACGCTTTCAAGTCGAAGATATTAAAAACAAGAAATTTTGAATGGAAAGAGGAAAAATACACAAAACGGTTTTCATTGGGATTCGGCACTCATGACAGTCCAAAATAAAATCAAAGCAAGAACCGACTAGGCAATTTAAAAATCCAGATAAACCGAGATAAACCAAAAGGGACAAACCAGAAGCAGGAGGGTGGTCCACACACACACACACACACACACACACACACACACACACACACACACACACACACACACACACACACACACACACACACACACACACACACACACACACACACACACACACACACACACACACACACACACACAGAGGGCGGCTGGTTACAGTGAAGGCGTTGATATGCAATACGTCAGTGGTGGGAGACTTAGCAACGCTCGTGTCCCCTGTCCTGGGCGGCTCTTGACAGAGCTCTGACGATGGTGAGATGAGGGAAGGTAGACGAGTACGATAACCTGTTCACCACTG
>NC_137043.1:33827881-33875381 GCF_032717465.1 Coenobita brevimanus
CACACACACACACACACACACACACACACACACACACACACACACACACACACACACACACACACACACACACACACACACACACACACACACACACACACACACACACACACACACACACTCTCATTTGTTTACCACATTTGTTATTCATGCAGTTGTCTTTCTGCCTGTCTCAAATCTGCTCTAGTTTTCTCTAACATATTTATCTAACTGTGTTTTCTTGTTTTTGCTTCTCATTCTCTCGTCAGTCATCGTCCACATCCCTACTCCTCACCTCCCTCTCCCCTTCTCTTCCTACAACTTCCCCTTCACTTCCCCCACATTCTCGCTCCTCATACTGCCACCTCCCCTTCCCTTCTTATCCTTAACTCCCACTTTCCTCAGCTCCTCTCTTATTCACCCATAACTCCTTTTTAACGCTTACCTCCACTGTCCCCTTCCCCTCCCTCGTGCATTCATAGCCTCCCTTTTCACCCGTATCTGGTACATTCCCTTTCTCTTTCCTGTGCCCTATCGGTTCCCCCCCCCCCTCTTTTTTTATTCCATTTCTCCTCTTCCTATTTTATCGCAGTCCTATACATTTCCTCTGTCTTTTCCTCGCCTTTCCAGTACCCCTGTTATTCCTTTATTACGCTTTTTACTCTCCCATTTCATCCCTACCCACTTCGTTTTCTCTCCCCTCTCATTTCCTTCCACAATGCGTATTACTTTTTTTCTTCCTTGTCTCCATCCTCCCCCACATATAATCCTGTAGTCTCTAACAACTAGCTCTCCTCTCCCAATCCTTAGCTCTCTCAGCACCTCCATTTTTCGTGTCTTTCCCATTCTGCTTTCCCTCCTTCACGCATTCTTCATTCTCTCCTCCCTGATAGTCCTGTCAGCTCTCCCTTAGTCCTCTCATAGCTTCGTGTCTGTTCCCTTATTTACACCCTGCCCTTCTCTTCCCCCTTTCCGTCTTGTTCCCAGCCTCTCCTCTCATCCCTCACCAACACCTCTTTTTTTGCTTCCTCCTTACCCATCCAGTAACTAACCCTTCCCTCCCGACCCTTCACCTCCTTTCCCTCCCGACCCTTCACCTCCTTTCCCTCCACCTTTCCTCTCCCTGTCCCACCTTTTACCCTCTCTTTTGTCTCCCACTCTTCATCCCCTAACCTCTGCCCTCTCTTTCCCCTCATCCCCAGCCCCAACCCCCTTCCTAACCTCCCTCCCGATACTTCCTTCCCTACCCCTCACTCTTCCTCCTGGTTGCCTCCCTTTCTCCCTCCTCTAACCTCTGCTCTCCCTTTCCTTTCCTCTCAAACCTCCTTGCCCTCCCTCACTCCTCAACACCCCCTTCACTTCTCCAATCACCTTCGCCCCAGGTTCTCACTGTCATGTCCTTCAATCCCCACTCTTCCATATTTACCTTTCACGTCTCCTTCACCCTCCTGTTCCTGTCGTAGTCTCTCACTCACGCTGCCCAAATTCCACTTTCAGTCTATTACAGCACTTAGACTCAAGAAAGTTTGTGAATGTATGGACCTTTCACACTCCCTCTCTCCCTCTTCTTTTATACCTTACCACCTCCTGGGGTAAAAAAGGCTGTCCCCATTCTTCCCCCTCCCCTTCACCTTCCTATCCCCCCACCCCGAAATTTGCAGATGTCGTGTCCCTATTCCCACGGTCAAAGCTCCCATTATGTTTACTCTTTGGACTCCTAACTTACTCTTTGGACTCCTAGCTTACTTTTTGGACTCCTAGCTTACTCTTTGGACTCTAGCTTACTCTTTGGACTCCTGATTTACTCATTGGATTCTTGTTTACTATTTGGACTCGTAGCTCACTCTGTGGACTCCTTGCTTGCTCTTTTTGCCAACATTAGCACCCTTACGACACCGCTAACCTCTTCATTCTAAACTTCACGCTTTGACGCTTTTCCTCATTCCTGTCACTGCAGTCGTTGAACTTGGGTACTATATTCCAGCAAACTCTAGATGGTTCTGTTTCTCTAAGGAAAGCCATTTGAAGCGCAAGCGTTAACTACAAAGTGCAAATAAATAAAGGTCACGTTTTTCAAAGTGTTTAGTTCAAGTAGATTTATGTTTTCATCCTTATGGCTTCTGTATTCAATCTTTTATTACCTCTAAGATACGAATATTGTGGGGGGATAATTATTCCCTTTTTATTACTTTTCTTTATCGGTATTTCGTGGTACAATATAATCCCCTGTACGTAGTGTTTGTTCATGCGATTTTTATATAGACAGTGTACCGGATATGCTTCTTTGAACTACATTACTGGTGTTTATGTCCTGGTTTGGCTTGTGAACTCCACTTAGGGTCTTCCTTGTTTCTGAAGATTAATTACAACAGATGAAACACATTGAAAGTCTTAGTAGTCAGTGAATACATAATTTTGAATCGGCTTTTTCGCGATGTACTCATGAAGACACCCATTTCACTCACTGTGTACGTTAGCCATAGGTACTGCTCACTCTTACTCTTACTGCTGGATAGAGAGTAGTAGGAGCCAAGATATCACACCGAACGAGGACTTATCAGCCCTATTGTCGTGTTTAGTTGGTAGATTGAGATTTTACTTGACTACACGAGTACCAGTGTCATTGTGATCGGCTTCTCGTGTAGGTTAATATACTTGAGAACCACTGCCTCAACCCTGGATTCCTGACTAGATCTTTGTTCGGTGTGAAGATTTGGCTGCGACATCCCTCCAGATCGTGAGAGGAGGTGAGGACTGGCAGAAACTATAACTCACAAATGTACTGCCTTAAACATTCTCCGATATCCCTGGCCTTGCCAGCATTGTGTCCTGCCTTCCGTATTTCTCATTCCCCCCCAAGCGACAGAGTATCCTTCCTCCTCATAATTCGCGGTGTGGTTCATATTGCTACCACATAAACATAATTTATGCAACACCTTCCATTGCTTATGGCTGGACCTTGATGCCACACTTGTACCGCGCTGCTATACCGATGCCCTCCCTCGTCACTGTTTTACTTCATTACTTTATTATTTACCATACTAAGCACCTTATTTATTTCTCTTTAATGGAGCGATCTATCCTCTGTACGTTTCTGCTTCGTTTGGCTACTGTTTCCCTCATCCTCCCTTCTGTCAAACTAAACTTCTCTGATGTAATCCTCCCCTTCCCTGCTGTACCCTTCATCTCCACTACTGCACCCCATCCTCCTGTAACCCACCTTAGTGTTGATTGTGTGGCTGGACGGGAGTGTATCCATAATGATTGTTCCTGCACAACCACAGTCCTCTTTCCCGTACACTCTTCCCCGCACATGCTGCTGTAGCCCTACCCCTGCAGCTGTACCCTTTCCCCTGCTGCTTTACCCCTTCCACTACTGCTGCAACCCCCTCCCCTACTGCTGTAACCCCCTTCACTACTGCTGTACCCCCCTCCCCTGCTGCCACACCCCCCTCCCCTGCTGCTGTATCCCCTCCCCCACCTGCTGTGCCCCTCCCACTCCCCCCCTGCGCAGTGTGGGTGGTGTGGCGGGGCGGGAGTGTGGCCAAAATATGACTGTCATCTAGTTAAACGAAGGAGCAGGGAGCTGGCCCGGCCTCCTGTTCTAATTACCTCTCCTGCCGCTCCTACTCCCGTCCGTCTCTTCTCCCTTCTCCCCTGTCCTCTCTTCTTCTCTTCTCTTCTCTTCTCTGTTTGTGTCTTCTCTTGTTTGTTCTCCTTATCATGTCCTCTCGTTCTAGTTTATCTCCCTCTTTGTTTTTTTTTTGTTAATCTCCCCTTACGATGTTGGCTCATGTCCATCTTGTCTCCGTTGCTGTCTCTTCTTTCTGTCCCTTCTCTTCTTTCGCTTTTCTTCTTTCTTCTCCTCCTTCTTTCCTCTCGCTCCTTTCAATCTCCCTTTTGTTTTTTGTATCTTTTCTCTCACTCTTCCATTACTCGACCACTTTGTCCACTCTGCTATGTCTTCTTCCTTACCTCTCTTCTCTTCTCTCCTGTCTCTTCTTCATTCTGTCTCTCTCGTCTCTCTTGCTGTCCCCTCTTTCTCCTGCTGTCATAATTACATCTGCTGCTGTTCCCACTCACTCCTGTCTCGTCTTTCTATTTTTTTTTTCCTTCATCCCTCCTTTTGTTTCTTTTCTTCGGTCTCTTCTCCTGTATCATCTTTTTGGCCATTTTCAGTACTTTCTAGGGGGAGGAGGGGGGATGTTCTCTGTGCTGTCTTCTGCCACTGGTCTCTGCACTTTCTCTTCCTCTTACTCTCCCTCTTGTATCACATTTATTTCCTATTGTAGTATTTCTTTCTTGTTTTTTTCAGCTTCATTTCATTGGCGTCTGATATTAATTTTTATCTGACTCTGGGCATAGACTGTATTGTACGTTCCCAGACCCAATAATCCTCCGACGAGCAACAGAGGACGCCGTATACCTTAGAATACCGCCATTTTGTTTCTACCCATTCGTTTTTGCAGTGTATTTTTTCGTTTTGCGGCTTATTCTTCTTTGGCCACGTTTCGTCTATTCTCGGTGTGTCGGAATTATTCACAGTTACAGTATTACGTTATCATGCTGAAAGGCTAAAATCTCACCTCGTTCAGCTCAACCCTCATCTTCTTACCTGTAACGTTGCCTGCTTATCACACTGCATTTTCTCCCTACTGCTGCCCCTCTGCTGTTTCCCAAGGCCGCTGGGTAACCTAATCGACCTCCTGTGTAAAAATCAAATATTTGGCTGGCTGGAATTATCAACAGCTTTCCACACTTAAGGCTCTATTCTTATTGCCTTGGAAGATTTGCTACACCTGTTTCTCCTAGATATAATTGGCTGAGGAGAATTCACAACACGTCTTCATCAGCTGTTTACTTTGTTCATTATATTTCATTGTCATCATGAGTAATATTTACACTAAGAATATAGGTATTATAAAGATATAATGAACACACAGGAAAGTATGAAGGTCTGATAGACAAAATTGATAACGAAAGAAGAGGTGCAAGAAAGTATTATGTATCATTATGAATAAGGCTCTTAACGTGACCACAGCATACTTCTTAGGTTACAGGATGAGATAATGATTTACGAATATACCCCGCTTTACTGTCTTGGAAAGTAGGTAAATGAATGTAAGTAAAGGGGATAAAAATGATTCACAGTGAGGATGTCAAATTCTTAATTAATTTCTTAAACGGTTTGGTCTGTGTTTCAGTCTCAGTATGGTAACATGACCCCTTAACCATACTAAACTCAATCCAACACGAGTTTAACCAAAAGCAACTTAGACTGGCATAATAACTTGTTCTAACCTAACCCTACCCTGCAGATTGTCTTTTCAATACGATATTTACAAATGGTATATATTATTTGTTTGGCAGCTTTGGTCAGGTACAGACTAGGGACTAAGCTGTTTTACCATTACGCCCTAGTATTGGTTCCCTAGGCGTATCCAGAAGAAGCCAGCATGACGAAATGTTGAATAAACTGAGCCCCTGCTCCACACTTCTTACCTTGAATTTACCTTCAAAAACGCATTATACATTATCTGATTTCAGGACCATAAATTCCTTGTTATTCGAAAGTTAACATGAGTTGCAATCTGATACGGCTGTTGCTGCTCATTGTCAACAAAGGAGGAATATGCTTCGTGTCCTGAGGGAGATTAAAATACCTCGCATTTATGTATTTATTTATTTTAGGGGTTAGGACAGAGTTGTGGTAGAATGAGCTTAGCAACGCGTTAACTTGGTCAGGTTATGCCCAGTAAGGTGTAGTTAGATAAGGCAAAACTGCACACTTGGCTTGTCGTAGTTGCTAGTTTGACTCCACAGCCTCTTTTACGATACGTCGCAGTCAAAGATGTGTTGTAGATTAAGCACAACTACACACACACACACACACACACACACACACACACACACACACACACACACACACACACACACACACACACACACACACACACACACACACACACACACACACACACACACACACACACACACACACACACACACACACACACACACACACACACACACACACACACACACACACACACACACACACACACACACACACACACACACACACACACACACACACACACACACACACACACACACACACACACACACACACACACACACACACACACACACACACACACACACACACACACACACACACACACACACACACACACACACACACACACACACACACACACACACACACACACACACACACACACACACACACACACACACACACACACACACACACACACACACACACACACACACACACACACACACACACACACACACACACACACACACACACACACACACATTATCAAAACCAAACATAACCAAAGTGCATCTGAAAGCAAATACAGCCCGAAACACAGAATTTTACAGATTTTTCCACCAATTTCTTTCTCCTTACTGCACGGCATCTGATATTTTAAAAGGCCAAACCTCACATAAAAAAAAAGACATTCGTTGAAATTGCGTGTCTGGCTGTAACACTACACCCTCTCCACCTTCACTTCCCACTCACCACTGTACAGCCACTTTCACTGAGGACCGGGGTGGTGTGGTGTGGTGATGAGGTTTGGTGTGGTATGGTGTGGTGTGGAGGTGTGGTTTGTTGGCGTGGTGAGGTAGTGAGTTGTAGTGCGCTGGTACTGTGTTGTGCGATCATGTGGTGAAGCAGTGAGTTGTGTGGTGATACTGTATGGTGTGTTGATGCATTGTGATAGGGTGTAGTGAGGCATGAACTATGGTGGTCCTGTCAACACCACACCATAACATGCCACACTACCACAACATACCACGTTGCACCAACACTCCAAAAAGTGTGGTGTTCTGGTGTGGTTTTGTAATGCAGACAGACGAGCCCACATATCTCTGTCTTGTCCTTGGGTTGTGGTAAAGAAACATTGCAGTGTGGTACGGCGGTAGGGTGCGTTGTGGAGGTGTGGTGGTGATGGTGAGGTGCTGTGTGATGAAATGTGATGATGGCAGCAGTCGAGCCACCATTCTCTCTCTCTCTCTCTCTCTCTCTCTCTCTCTCTCTCTCTCTCTCTCTCTCTCTCTCTCTCTCTCTCTCTCTCTCTCTCAGTTTGACCCTGGATTGTGATGAAGACATAGTGATGATAGTATTGACTAATGATTGATGAATTTGTTGTCAGAACCGATAATACTAGTTAATTTGGTGGTGGTTGTAATGAAGGCTATAGTGATGATGGTGCAATGATGGCTGTGGTGATAGTGGTGATGGAAGTAATATTTATAGCTATAGTGGTGATGGCTGTTTGGAGGTGAAGCTACTAATAGTTTTAGTTGTGACATTGGTGGATGAGGTGGTAGTGGTGTTAACTGAAGTAGTAGTGATGATCAGGGTGGTACTTTTGATAATGATGATTTGATAGTTATGGTTATAGATCTCTTAGTGTGATGATGGTTGAGTGATGGTAGTTAGGATGGTGCCAGTAGTAAGGTATAGATGATAGTGCAAATGGTAGTAGAGACGATGTTAGTAATGATAGTTATAATAGTAAGATGGTTGCAATAATAAATGCGATACTGACAATAGTAACAATAATAGTTGCTGTAGTAAAGATAGTGTTTATGGCAACATATTGGTACTGGCAGTACAATAGTAACAATAATAGTTGCTGTAGTAAAGATAGTGTTTATGGCAACATATTGGTACTGGCAGTGCACGTAGTGATAATGACAGAAACAACTGCATAGCCAATAAAAGAAAAAAAAAAAAAAAGGAGGGGGCGGGGGACGAGAAACAGAGGGAGAAATCCGAGTCCTTGTTAGCCTGTTTGTGAAAGTAAGCAGGAATGAAATAAAAGAAAAGGACGAGGAAAAAAGAAGGTAAAAGTCACCGAACACGTTTTGTCTATTTTTATGAGCCATCACGTGAACATTGATAAATCGCTTATTATTTTCGTCCCGCCGGTGTTGGAATGCCGGCCACTTTATTAATTCTTTCCACGTCCCCCGGTAATTTGTTCCCCGAATTAGCAACTCGGCAACTCGGCCTCTGGAGAAATATATGCCCTCCTTCGTTAGACCGGAATCGCGTATACCGAGAGTTTCTGTGTGACTGTGTTCCCTTATCAGTTTCCGTTTCACCCTTTCACTGCGTTCATTGTACTGAAGAGGGTTGCCTTCACGTGGTGGCACCGATATGATTGGTCGATGGAAGTGCCTCCTTACTGAAATGTCACCCAATCCCCTCCCTGTCTCCCTGAAGGAAGGATGGTGGACTGTCAGAAGACAACTTCGGCCTGCAGTCCACCAGGCTCACGTTTAGATGACCCCGGAATTGCAGCCACTACTACCTCTGCTGCTGCTGCTGCATTGATTTATCTGTGATTTGATTAAAATCGTCCGTCGTAAGCTGGAATGATATAAGCTGATGTTTATTCCAATCGTAATGAAGCTTGTACGTGCCTGTGTTATGCTTATGGAACCTGGTGAAACCCTTGGACTGCGTAGAGTTTCTGTGAGCTGAATAAAGCCATCCGTCGTTAGCTGGAATTAAACATATGGACGTTTAGTTCGGGAAAAAAGTTTAATCGTGATAGTTTTAAACCACAATGCTATAGCCTTCAGTTTATTATTGATGTTCAGTGCTGTACCCTTCAGTGTGTTATTTACGTTGTGATAAGCCCTCTCCCCACTCCATCCTTAGGTGAGAAAAGAGGTAGCTGTGATGATAATAATGATGATGATGATACACCCTTTATTCGTGTCTTAAGCCTCATTACGTAAGGCAAGGGATCTTCCATAGCACTAAGTAAAATTTTCTGTCTGTAACGATAATAGAATACCTAAAAATCCTCGCACTGAATATGTATAAGTGAACAGAGATTATTTTTTAACCCTTTCAGTATCATAGATCATCCTTAAGATTATCAAAATTATCTGGTAGTGGCAAAAAGAACATTAAAAAATCACACATGATTGTAGGAAAGAGATGAATTGACCTTGAATCTGACCTTTTAGTGGGTGGGAAGTAGGGGGGAGGTGGAGGAACATTTTTTTTTCTATACCTTTAACCCCTGTGATTCGATTATTTACCTAATTTATTCTTACTAAGTTTAGACGACTTATGCCGAACTTAGGAAGAATCTAATAGCGGAAGAGTTACTGAAGGCTTTATTTAACTCCTCCAGTTCGAATAGTCTGTCTAAAGCTGATTATCGTCTGGAGGTAGCAAAAATAAAATGAAAAATACGTCATGGGAGTGAAGGAGCTGAGACATCCCTGCCATTAGTCTGAGTAAAATATCAGTTTTATCTGCAATCATACCGTGCCAGTGGAAAACCCACAACAAAAAAGAAAGAAAAAAAAGAAAAGTCCTTGTACCTAACGTCTTCAGCCTTTTGATATCTTTATTCTTGCCATTACCATTTAATTTTATTCACCTTCGGATACAAGGTTACATAACGACGAATTTATTTAGCTTTAGGGAGACCTCGCAGTGGAAAGAATTTAATGGAGGAATTATACCCTTATTGTCGATGTTGTGTATGTTATACTAATTGCGTTTATTGTGTTCATTTTATTGAAGTTGTATATTTATTTTTTCGTTTAAACAATTTACGGCACATTAATTAAATCCTTGTCTTGCTCAAGTGAACTCCAGTAACACCCAGTTTTTCCAGCTAACAACAAATGATTTTATTTAGCAGAGACCGAGCCACTGGAACCTAAGGGTATTGAATTCTCGTTGGTACCGTGTCATTTTTCCGGCGACTGAGGGTGTCCACTTTATCGATATGTTGCAGTACGCGAACCAAAAGTGAACACTGTTTTCCTAATGGGGATGACGGTGAACAAGCGAGGTGGACCGTGTGACCAGAATATGTTAGTGTGTGCTTGCCGGCCATTATCCGTTCGCTGCCTAGTACACCGTGTTTTGTCTTTTACTTGCGTATTTGTGAGTCTTGCTTAAATATTTACGATATGGTACTCGCTTTGTTTATTACGTGGATCTTGTGAGCAGAAAATGTTAGGGTGAGCTCTCAGGCCATCTTTCGTTCAAGCCTGAAATATAATGGTTCGTGGCGTTTGTTTGTATATTTCTTTGTCTTGCTTAAATATTTAGGATACCCATTTTGCTTCCTGTGTGAGTGGAATATGTTAGCATGTGATTCTAGGTTATCTTCCATTCAAGCGTGATATTCTTCGTTTAGTCTTTGCCTACGTATTTTTGCGTCTTGTTTAATTACATGGAGTACTTATTTAGAAGGATGAATTAAACACACATACATACACTGTACGTACTGTGACGAGAATTTAAGTAGATGTTAGTGAGAGAGGAAGGACGTCCAAAGTTGGTATGAAGGAGCACCCAGCCTTTCACTCGATATAATGCTGTTTTCGGGTGACTCTGCAGTATATTGAGTAACAAGTCAAGAGGCCTCCTGCAACCCAGAAAACCATTTATTACGTTGAACGGTAACCAAATAACCAACGCAAGGACTCCATGTAGGCTAGTGGGTTAAGCCGCTCCAACTGGATGTGGGCCCATAAGGATTAGAGTCAAGGAATGATTGGGGTTTTATTGCAGACGTAACACCGCTTAGGTAGAGATTTTTTTTTTTTTAATGTGAAGAAGAAGGAACCAAAGGCAACGAGCCCGCAAAACTGTTCCTTCCACTCGCTGCTGATAAGAAGGTTAAAGATTGGATGACAGATGGATGGGTTATATTCTACCCTCTGAAAACCATGGTACAGAAATCAAGACACGGTAGCCACTTGTTCATTTGCTTATAAATCTTTTACATATTTCTCGTTGTTTATAACGTAATTAGAAATTCATATTGAAGCCCAGTACCATATTATTAGGTATTGATTTCTTGTTATTATTATTATTATTATTATTATTATTATTATTATTATTGGTGGTGGTGGTGTATTTTTTTTTTTTTTATTATTTTTTTTTTTTTGCATCGCACTGATATGCATTCTCGAGGTTGATTTTTAAGTGCTGTCTTGCATCAAATTAGCAGAATCGTGTAGATCACTGTGCTGATGTTAAGGATTCATTGGAGCTGTTGGGTGGGTCCAGTTTTCATGTCATTAACATCATTTAATTCAGCAAAAAGGCCGTCATTAATATCATCAGTATGTATCAGAGTTAAAACAGAGCGTCGAATGCATCCGTGTTTGTCAGTCAGATTTGGAAACTTGGTAATTCGTCGCTTTTTTTTTTTTTTTTTTACCAGAAGTATGCAAAAGGAGTTTATATATATATATATATATATATATATATATATATATATATATATATATATAACGATTAGATAAGTACTGTAGAAATTATTTCGTCAGACGTAAATTCTTTTATGAAAACGGTGAAGGGCCAAGGCAGTCGGTAATTGACGGAATATTACGTTCATGGGTTAACTAGAATTTGTACCGTTAATGTTTTAGTATTGATAGTAGCTGATAATAGTAATGGTTGTAATGGTAGTGATGTAGAGGACAAGTTTGATAAATAACATCTCCATATATGAAATTTCCCCAACAGAAGAGCCGGGTTAATGGCGTTAGTAGTAATAGTGGTCGTCTGGTAGTGACTATGGTACCGGTAGTCAGTATAGTAGCAACAGTGATAGTAAGGATGGTGGTGACAATGGAACTCTTCGTGATAATGATAGTGCGGAATTAACCCCTTCTGTCCGACGATCTATCCTACATTTCATTCGTAATTTCTCCAATCGGTAGGAGAGGCTTTTCGAGATGGAGGGTTAGATACTGCCCTCATTAACCCCTGCCTTCCAAGACGTCTCCCTGAATGAAATCGTCTAGTGGTGTCAGAAATAATAGAAAAATAAATCCTCGGAGTCTCATAATGTTGATAGCAAGATTATGACACAGTAACTTTCATTTTACCGAGAGAAAAGTGAAGATAGTGATGGTAATGTATGGTCCCTCACCCTTAGTAGTATCGATAATGGTAGTGATGGTGACAGTAACGGTGATATTAAATGGGGAACTGTTAATCCCCACTGTTGGTACTGTTACGCCTAGGATTTTTTAATGGTAGTGGTAAGGCGTAGTGTTAATGACTGTGGTAAGTTTAGAGTTGTTGTTAAGTACAGTGTTCATGGTAGTGGTAAGTGTAGAGTTAATAGTAAGTAAACTGTTAATGGTATTTGTAAGTGTATTATTAATGGTAGTGTTAAATGTGGTGTTAATGGTAGTGTTAAGTGTAGGCCTTTTATTAATGGTAGTGGTAAGTGCAGTATTAATGGTAGTGGTAAGTGTAGTATTAATGGTAGTGGTAAGTGTAGTATTAATGGTAGTGGTAAGTGTATTGTTAATGGTAGTGGTAAGTGTAGAATTAATGGTAGTGTTGATGTAGAACTAACCCACTGCCTCCTCCCACAGGCGGTGATGGGGCCTCTGGGGTGATGGCCGGGGTGGTGTACCGCGGGCGGGGCCACAACATGAGGGGGTCGCTCAGCATCCCACTGCCCTCCCCGCCACTGCCGCCCCCAGCCTCCCGCCTCGCCTGCCTCGCCGCCGCCACCCTCGCCTTCCTGGTGGGCGTGGCTGTGGGCGTGACGCTACCACTGGTGCTGACGGTGCCGCCCCTCGCGCCGCTGCACGCCCCGCCCCGCCACGTCCCTGCCCCCGACACCATCACGGAGGGCGGGGAGGGGTTGGCCGTCACGGCGCCGCTGCACACCTGGGCGCCGCCCCCCGCCACCACCAGCGTCACTCCCACCGCCGCCCCGCCCAACATCACAGAAAGCCCGGCGGCGGCGGCGCTGCTTTGGCCCGCAAACGTGACGGGCTGGACGGCAGAGAACACCATAGTAGATGAGGACGAGGATGGCGAGGGTGAGGGCCTGGCATTGTTGGAGAATGAGGTGTACTGGGGCGCCGCCGTGGAGGCCGCGTTGCCCAGAGGCTTTCCTGATTCGGAGGTGGAGGCGTGGCGGCGGTTGACAAGGCGGCAGGCTGTGGCGCGGCTCGAGGACGGCTGTGGTCGCATGCAGAACCGGCTGGTGACCTTCACGAATGGGACGAGGTCATGCTGTCGCTACCGCCAAAATCATGACCAGATCCAGGGCGAGATTTTCAGCTTTTACCTCAGCCGTATCCTGGGCCTTACCAATGTGCCGCCCTCCGCCCTCAGCGTGGTGCGGGCGGGGGCGTGGCAGTGGTCGGGAGTGGGCGGTCAACTGGCCTTGGCGCAGTGGGCGGAGGAGCGGCCGGTAGTGATGACGCGGTTCGTGGAGGATCTGGCGCCTGCCCACATCCCCGTCCCGCTGCGACCCTCCCGTCGGCGCCTCCACCCGCTGGAGGTGGAGACCTGGGAACCACGAGACCTGGCGGGACTTGCAGAGTTGGCTCAGTGGTCTGACCTAATCGTGTTTGACTACCTGACGGCCAACTTGGACCGAGTGGTCAACAACTTGTACAACATGCAGTGGAACCCCGGCATGATGGAGGCGCCCGCCCACAATCTGGCACGCCACGCCCCCTCAGGCCTACTGGTATTTCTAGACAACGAGTCTGGCCTGCTGCACGGCTACCGTCTGCTGGACAAGTACGAGACCTTCCACGCCTCGCTGCTCAACGCCCTCTGTGTTTTCCGGCGGTCCACGGCGGAGAGGGTACGGCGGCTGGTGGCGGCGCGTGACGTGGGCGATCGTCTGCGGAAAATGTTCCGGCGCCACGAACCCGACCTGCAGGACGTCCTGCCCTCTATACCGGAAAAGTCCGTAAAGATCCTAAACGAGCGGCTCACTAATGTGCACAAACAGATCTCCCGGTGCGAGAGGATGTACAGGAACTCCTGAGCCCGCTGCTCACACACACTACACGAAACCAAATATAGGTGTTGGTACGGCCGCGCCTGCCTGGCCTGTGATATTGTTGAAGGTGGGGACTCCCCCTCCTCCGCCTGCTCCCTTTCTCCCCAAGCGCGCCCGCGGCCCCGGGGCAGCACGTCGCGGCACCACACTGGTCGCCCTTTGGTGGTGCCACCAGCCACCTCCGCACCACGTCACGCCCGGAGCTCACCAGTGGCACTGTTACCCTCGCGTTGCCGTGCCAGGTGACTCACAATGGCACTTCACCAGTGCCTTAGTCACTACACCACTGTCGCATAGATACAACACCATTGTCATATATTCACTTGTGTCACACCTTATATACCAGTGTCATATATTATACCAGTGACATTAACACTGCATCAGACATCACTCATATGACTCTAGGATCTGCTTGGCATATCAGATTCCCGGGTAACAGAAGGCAGCGAGTGACCACACTTCCCATCCAGACCATACACCACTCCACGTTCTGGGGTCACACACTGTAGGTTTCTACGCCACACCACAGCTGCCAGGAAAGGGTTGTGAGTCTCATGAGGCACTGTCCGCCATGTTATAATCACACATCTGTGCCTCCATATTACGCATTTTGTCAAGGGGTCGTATTCTCATCGCCTTAGGAGGCTTTTTGAAACCTTCCATTGGTCATTTATTTTGCATGCCACTCATCATTGTTTTCATGTACGTTTTGTGTGGTTTTCGTAATAATGACATAGACTGCATTAACAGCAAATATGAAAATAATGTGGCCCATGCAGAAATTAGTGAGGAAAAAGTGCCAGGGAGCCTCCTTAACCGACCAGAATACGGCCAGATGTGTACTTCCAATGTGTACTTTATTCCAGTGTCTCAGGTATGAAGGTATATATATTTTATTTCAATCCCGTGAATTTTTCAGTCATATTTCCATGGATCCTTTTATTGTGTGTTATTGTTGAAACTCTTGATATAAGCTTACTGAAACATTGAAAACCATGCCTGTTTGCCTATGTGGAAGGAGAGAAAAGGTACAGGGTATTCCCCTAGGTACGTTGCTAGGTCTTGTGCCATCTCTGCTCTAGATTTATTTTTCTTCTTTTGATTTCGTTCTCTGTTTGTTTTACATCATCAGAGGTCTAATGACTTAACGATATTCTTTCACTTTCATAAGTACCATGATTGTGCTGTTCGGTATCATGGAGGGCAAGCAGAAAGTTATAGAAAGGTACGAAGGAATAAGTAGGCGGAATATAAAGGCGAACAGTGCGTAGATAGGAAAGTATTGGCAATTAGTCCGACAGACAAGAACGCTCGAGTAGGCAGGAGAGTGTTGCTAGAAAGAAAGGATGTTGGTAAAGGGGGAGACAGGTACAGAATATTTGTAGAAGGAAGGTAGGCAAGAATGTTGGCAGATAGAAGAGACAGGAGAATATTAGTAGGAGAGGCAGCAAAGAGAAGATCGGCAGAGGGAAAGGCCGGCAAAGAAATGTTGGTAGAAGGAAGGATTGTTATTGGAATGAGAGGGAGAAAGAAAATGTCAGTAGAAAGGAGAGACAGACAGGAAGGAAGAGAGACATGGAGGATATCGACAGGCAGGCAGGCAGGCAGGGGAGAGGGTATAGACAGGCAAGAAAGGAGGCAGGCGGGGTTGGGATGCCCGTGATTATAGGTTGAAGGCGCCCAGGTTGCCAGCTATAGAATTTCACCGCCTCCTTGTATCTACCCTCTAAGCGACCAAATATTTCGCCCTAGACATCGTAGCTAGCAGTAACAAATAAAAGGCAACATAACAGCAGCCGAAAAAGTACAAAATAATAGAATAAATGGGGCAATGGCGATTTTTTGATCCCGCTTTTTCGCCGTTCTAAATTTCGCCGTCATCCATCGGTATTAAGGCAATTGCGTCCGCTCGGGTGCAGTTAAGAGAGGCGTCACCCCATTGGCCACTGGGGTGGAGGCAGGGACAGAGAGAGGGTGTTTGGGTGTGGGAAAGATGGTTACTGGCAAAGGAGATGGCTTTCAGATGAAGTGCTGCCAAATTTATACGAAATAATAGTCACCTGCATTTTTTTTTTTACCATATGTTTGCTGATTATCTGTTTTATTTTTCTTTTAATTTGCTTCTTACGTATAATTTCAGTTTCGGCTCACAAAACAAAAAATACCGTTAAAATGCTAAATGTCTCATCTGGAAAGCCGAGGTCAGCGTGTTTTTTTTTTTTTTTAATAGTGTCACCTTGTAAATTACAAGTTAGAAAATATCCACATTCGTAATCACGATAATATATTATCATTCTTTAAGATGAGAGAAGCTTGGTGTGGGGGTGGGTGAGAGAGGAAGAAGGGCAAGGGGGCTATGGAGCAGAGGCAAGTCCAGCATTTTTACAGTTATAAACTAAAAAGTTTCATTAGTAGGGTCAGATCCATAAAAAAATACGGAAATTTCAAACCTGCATGGATTTTCATCATTCAGCAATTGTACATATTTGTTACGGGAGAAAAAAAAAACTTGTAAGTACTAAACGATATATTTGCCACAAAATGTCATTGTTTAGACTTATCTAATTCGTCCAGAAAACGCCAAAATTACATTTAAAACGCGAAGCTGATTAAGAACAACAACTTTATATTAATAATAAAAAGTGGAGGGGTCCGCACTGCTTGAATCCCCTCCCCCCCAGTTGCGTCACTATGGAGGGGTCCAAAATCCTTGAAAATTCCCTCCCCCCTCAAGAATCGCGAGAGGGCTCTGACTCTTTCCCTCCTTCTTCCCTTCTCACCCCTCTCCTTCCCCTTTCACCCCGTCCTTCTCCTCTCACCCCAGTCCTTCTCTCACCCCTGTCCTTCTCTCACCCCCCCTCCTCCTCCTCTCACCCCCCTCCTTCCCCTATCATCCCCTCCTCCCCTTCTGGCCCCGTCTCCTTCTTGATCCGCCACTGTGCAGGAAATACTATACCTCGTCGTCTAAATCACGCCGCTGACAAATGCCCCCGCGGATCCTGACGCTCCATCTCCCGGGCGATCACTTTGCAAATTATGGCCGAGCGGTTAGTCAATTTGTCGATGGTGCGTCTCATCACGGGTGACAAATCGCGGGCTGATGTTGACAAAGTGGAGCGCTGAGGTGGTGGAGTGAAGGGCAAGGGGAGGGTGTTGATGTGTTGAGGGGCACGTAGGGTATTGATGTGGGAAAGGGAAGGTGTTGCTTTGGGGAGC
Organism: Coenobita brevimanus; assembly: GCF_032717465.1. Classification (NCBI taxonomy): domain Eukaryota; kingdom Metazoa; phylum Arthropoda; class Malacostraca; order Decapoda; family Coenobitidae; genus Coenobita; species Coenobita brevimanus. The sequence continues at coordinate 33,844,933 of NC_137043.1, forward strand.
AGAAGGGGAGGGTGTTGGGGAGGGGCAAAGGAGGGTGTTGATGTGGGGTGTGGGAGGGTAGGATGTCGATATGGGGAGCAGGAGGAGAGGGAAGGTCTTGATATGGGGAGTAGTGATGGTGCTCTCAGGGTTGGTTGGGTGGAGATGGCAGTGATGCGAGAGTGAGCAGTGGGAGCCTGGTGTCGCGGGTACAGGGGTGACTATGGCTAGGTTTGAAAATTATTGGGTGAGAATATGGCGATTGTACCTGAAGCAAGAGATGTGTGATTGAGTCTGGGGTAAGAATTTGGTGACTAGCTGTGATGAGAGGTATGTGCCTGGGACTGATTGGGCATTATCAGGTGAAAATTCGGTGACTAGCCGGGGCGAAAGATGGGTGAAGACATACCGGTACCCATGGATATACTTGAGGCTGACTGGGTGAAAATTTGGTGAATGAGAGATATGTAACTGGGACTCGGTGACCATGACTGGGTGAGAGTATGATGATCGTAGCTGCAATTAGATGTGGATGATTGTGATTGCTGGAGTGACTGAAGTGAAAGTTGGAAATTAGGAGTTCAGAATTCGAGGATATCCGAGCTCAGCATGATTGAGTGAGAATTTGCTGATTAGCTCTGGCAAAAGACGGCTGACTGTGACTACTGGAGTAACGATATGCAGGAAATGGGGATAATTTGGCGACTGGCAGATGTATGATGTGACTGCGGCTGGGGTGAAAATGACTATTGGGTGAATATGAAGGATGATAGGATGAAAATTAGAATGCAGTGGGTGAAAGTATGAGAATTCGGGTGAGTGATGAATGAGAGGTGACAGAGATCGGAATGTGACTGGAATGATTTAAGATGGATACAAAGGAGTGTAGATTGACTGAATACATCTAGCTAAGAGGGGATGGGCTGGGGCAGGGGAGGGTAAAGGTGTAGGTACTCTCACAGGTGACATTCGGGCCAGTAGGGTTACACGACTAATGAATACACCTTTTCTCCATCATCACTGGATTATCAGTTTACACTCGGTTACCTTTGCTGTCAGAGTATCAGTTGACGATGATTCTGCCCACCCACGGCCTGCCTTTTACCCCATCAAAGTTTAATCAAATCGTATGGTGAATAGTAGAGAAAATAAAAAACGTCATCCTATTGAAGGGGTTAATGGGAGACAGTTTTTCTTGCCCTGACTACAATCGTCTGGCGGCCGAAAAGATTAATATAAAGTTGTCTGAACTGATCGGTAATACAAGTTGTCATTATTCCTCCAATACTAATGATCTCTTTTAAGCTAATTAAATAATACGATGCCAAGACTAAATTAGTTCATTCACTTTAATTTAGCAGGTATTTTCGTCCTTTTGCAGCCTATTTCCCGAAAAAGTCTGTCGGAACTAGACAAATCTGTGGTCCTGCCCTCTTTCCACAGCACCTCTTCGTGACTAGCACCATACTCTAGGGTTAAGACCTTGTCCCAGCTCAGTATTCAAGGTGGAGAGATGGCAATTTTGCACATTAATAAAGTACAGTAAACTGTATAAAATAATAATGACGTCGCACTGAAGATGAAGAGATGGCAATTTTTACATCTTATTAAACTGAAATGAGAATAATAATAATAATAATTATAATAATAATAATAATAATAATAATAATAATAATAACAATGATAATAAAGATGGATGTCGTAGTGAAGAGGGTTAAATGTCGACTTGGATAGAGCCTGGGGGGGCAGAGTCGGATTTCGTGGGTTTTCCGAGAAGCGCATTTGCTCATATTACGCGACAGAAAAAGCGCGAGGAATGAGTAACGCGAGAGGAAGATAAAACGAGAGGAATGGGAGAAGAGGGAGATAAAACTGGAAGAGTAAGAGGCGAGGGAGTACGATAAAACGGGAGAAAGATAAAATGTGAGAAATAAGTAGCAAGGAAGATAAAATGGGAGGAATTAGAAGCAAAGAGGAAAAAACGGGAGAAATAGAGACAAGGAAGGGAAAATAGGGGGAATACGAAGCATGGAGGGATAAACAGGAGGAATAGGAAAGAAGGAAGGAAAAACAAGGGGAATGAGAAGCAAGGAAGATAAAATAGGAAGAATAACAAGCAAGGAAGGAAAAACAGGAGGAATAAGAAGCGAGGAAGGTAAAACGGGAAGAATAAGAACCAAGGAAGAGAAAACGGGAAGAATAAGAAACGTGGGAGGAAGATAAAACAGATAAATGGAGAGCTTCGGTTTAGCCTTCATTAATCCCCATCACGACCCGGGAGCTCTCCAAAGCTGAATAATCGTTTGGTGTAGCAGAAAAATAAAAAATAAATAAATAAAGTCATCGTGCGGAAGAGGTAGTGACATCCTCTCGTACTGAAGGGATTAAACATGAACAGTGATTTGATAACACACACAGGGGAACAACAGTATGGCAGTTCTGTACCGGCTCTCTACGGCGCTCCATCGGCTATCATCAAATTGAATCTAGCATACTGAACGAACGCTTGCTAATCCCTGAGCGTTCATGACCCTAGATTACGTAGGGCGTTTCACTTGGCTTCACATGCGCTTCTTTATATTACACTGGTTATTTTCTAGGGGTTGAGTTTCCTGATCTGACGACCATAGAAATTCTGTCTTGGCTTTATAAATGTGTCACTGGATAGACAATTTAAAGTGATAATTTCTGAATGATAGCCGTCGTGATACAGAGTCAGAGCTTATTTTATTAGAACACCGGCGACAATCTTGCATATGAGGTTTTATCTCTATAACTACATATAATCAGCTAGACCTATGTTATCAGAAAATTCATAGTCAAATCATAGACAGAATTCTGTAAACAGCTCGCCAGTTGGAATAAACTCGGATTAAGAACTTCACATGCAAAATACAAACTCCTTATAAGAATAATATACCTTGGCAAGAAAAAAAGAAATTACTATCTAAAACCAAGACCAAAATTTCGTAAGCACCCAACCAACCAGAAAAACCCTGACTGATACCTCACTCAAAAAAAAAAAAAAGTGTAGTCGAAAAAAAATCCGTAACTAATACCAAAATTTCGTAAACAAACTCACCCACCAGAAAAGAAAAACCCTGATCGAAACCTCACATGCAAGCAGCGTATAAGATGAGTGCTGAAATTTTTGTGGGCGAGGCGAAGTGTTGGGTTGAGCGAGTCTCAGCGTCCAGCCCCACCACCCCGGCATTATCACACATATGTATGCATTGCCTCGAGACCCGAATCGTCCATTGCGGTGTGCTGGGAGGGCGTGATAGCTAGGGCGGGAATGAGAGTGCGATATGGTGCCCTAACCTCCACGACCTGTATTTATAAAGTCGCCTGGGCATGGGTTGTGTAAGAGATTGCTTGGGTGTGCTTTTTTGCTCGTACATACAGCTACCTATCAGCATTAACGTGAAGACAAGGGAACATGTTATTGTTGTTCCTGTTGTTTATGTTGTTGTGACTCTAGGCTCAGTTGGACGTGAACCCAGTGTACTGCAGGCGAAGTTAACCTTTTCCTGCAGTTTACCATTGCCCTTTAGGGAGATAAGGAAGAAACTGAGGGACTTTTGCATAACCAGGCAGTGGAGCTGCTCAGTTAAGTTGGTACCACCACGTGAAGGCGTCTCTCCACCACCACAAGGGAACCAACAGGGACGCTTTCATAAACACCCTTTTGTCTTCACACATACAGCTACCAGACATTTAACAGTCAAATCAGAATGAATATCAGATGGACAAAATGAGTAAAGCAACACTGTTAGTAGTTAGCCGTTACTGAGATCTTTTTATCGTTAAATTGGTTAGGCTTCTTTATAAATACAGCGCCATGCCAAGTTGAGCATTTATACAAGCGAAGGAGGGGCCAAGGAACCGTACAACGTACCATACTTCCTGGTTATAAATAAGAGTGTCTAATGCCTCGTGAAGCCTGTTATCACTGTATACAGGAAATTATGATTACTTCTTATATGATATTTGGGTTAAACTGCGAGACATTACTTGTTGATTATATTCCTCCCGTTAGCTCCCAATACTCCCATGACGTATTTTTCGATTTGCTCAAGCCGCTGGCGCTGACGAGGACCCTACAGTATATGTGGTGATGCTGTGCATCCTGGGTGGAGCATTCACCCAGGAGCCAAACCTCATATTTCCCTGTGCCATGCCGTAAGGAAGAATCCTGGTTCGATCCTTGTGAGGCGCTGTCTGCCACAAGGGGCCCCGGATCCCTAGGCGATGTATTTACTGTACTGTATCAGTATACTGACGGCCCCACAAAAGTAGTTACTGACCTGTGGTCGACGGGTCTGCCAAGTCACACAGACCGGAGTTAGTAACAACAGCAACAGCAACAATAACAACTCAGCCCGCTACCAGACCAAGGGTAGCAAACCCCTCCAGTTCGAAAAATCTTAACAAAAAATAATAATCGTCTAAGTAGGAAGAATAAGGTAAACTAAAGCTTGATAAGGCCGTATACACTAAGATGAAATGTATTCCCTTGTATTTGCTTATTGAATGGCAGTTCCCGACAGGCAGGCTCATGTTTCCTTCTTTATGTGAAGTGGGAAAGGCTTTCGGGGCAGGATTTTAAGCTTTGATAGCGCAATTAGCTTGAAGCTGTAGTTGCTTTGCTTATGTCTGGATTAAAATGGCGACTCTGAGGGGCAGTCCTTCCTTATGATTTCCCTCAGTTAATTGGAAAATATTTAAGGACGGATCTTAAAACTTTATAGGTCCATATGCAAGATGATATCTATACATTCTGGGAGATTTAAAAAGATATATATATATATATATATATATATATATATATATATATATATATACATATATATATATATGTATGTATATATATATATATTTCCCTTGACGTTTGGGTTGAAATGGCGAATCTGCGAGGCTGTATGAGGTTATTCACCCGCTCTTATGTAAATGCAGGGATCTTAGGGCGGGATATAAAAGCTGTATTGAACCGTATCCGTAGCTGTTCGTAAACTGTATGCGCCGCTGTGTATATTTTTAGCTTTTATTTGAGGCTGGAACTGCGATGGACTGCGAGTTTATTATCATCTTCAGAATTTATTGGAAATTTTGAGTCAGCTTACAGTCTTGTTCCAAGTGATGTGTCTGGTCAGAGGGTGGGTTCTTGTCTTATCCTGTGCTTTTCTCTTGGCTTAACTTTCATCCAATTTTCTACATTGGTTTTGCATATCATGTTGAAATTGGGTAGTTACAACTCTGAACACCTTATGATTGTTAAAATGAACTTAATATTCTTCCCTCATCTCCTTTCATGGTTGTTTTCGTTTCCGAAATTTAACATCGGATATACATGATGTTCCAGAGTTATATAGTGGATGAGAAAAGAACGATGGCTAGAAGAGAGGAGAGATTAAGTATTTAGAGGCACAGTAAAGGCAACCGTTAAGTGAAGAGCCATTTAGAAAAAAAAAAAAAAAAAAAGAATCGAAGTGCTGATTGTTGAGAGGAAAAGCATGAATGGCAGTCAGAGAGGCAAGTTCACCGATTTAATCTGAAATTAATTGTGAGAGTCAGGAAGTTACATACAATTAGCCGTGGACAGGAAAAGAGTTAATACGTGGTGGAAAAAGCAGATTAGCTACCTGGGAATTAAAGTGATGGAAGCAGAACTACCTCATGTCTGTTGTTCTTCTGTGGGTGGAAATACGACCCTTGATAGACAAAGTAGAATGGTGATGGAAAATGGTGTTACCTGCAGCCATAGTTAACTCCTTCAGTACGATAGGTCTTCCCCTTTACTGAATGAATGAATCGCCTGGAGGTAGTAAAGACGAAAGGAAATAGAATCAACGAAACAGACTTTATTGTATCGGGAGGATTACTGGAAACTGATCGTAACCTCTTTACTAGGAGGTCTTTCCAAAATTAATTATAATCTTCATGTGATAGCAAGATTTAAGCAAAAGAAAGTATTGTTTTGAAGGGGGTTAAGGGGCCAGTTCAGTTTCTAGGCTGATTGTGTGTGTGTGTGTGTGTGTGTGTGTGTGTGTGTGTGTGTGTGTGTGTGAGAGAGAGAGAGAGAGAGAGAGAGAGAGGGGATGCTGAGACGTGATGTGCTCTTACCTTGTTTACAAATATCGGCAGCATTTTACATTGGCCATATTTAGGTCGTCTGAACGCCGCTAACCCGCCACTCCCGTCAAGGTGGTCCGGCCCAGCCCTAAGACACCCCTTCTGATCCACCTCTTGCAGGGGATCACTCTCACCTCCTCAATTGTAGAAATCGCTAAGTTGAGCAGTATCGCTTGGCCGAGTACGAAGTTAATTAATCATACTAAATGAGGTTTGTTATCGTCAAGTGTAGTATGGAGTAATTGAATCATACTGGAAGATTTTTGAGATCCATTTCCAACCCCTTTTTCTATGACAAATCTCACCCTGGGTTAAATAAGATATTCTGGAGGTACAAATAAGGAAACTGATAAGTCGCCATCTTCGTGATAAGTCGCCATCTTCGTGAAATTGTAAACTTAGTCATATCTTGGCCAAACCTAACCTAACCTGTATTAAACTAGACCCATTTTAATATTGATCGATTCTGAGGAGACGCACCGTAACCAAATGTAACCTAGCTTTGTCTTGGGTGACCCAGCTTAACTGATCTGACATTTTACCCCGACAGATTTACTTTGATCTTTATAAGTGTAATGATATCTTACTATGAGGGGCCTTCTTGAAACCAGTCATTTCTGTCCTCATTTTCTCTATTTGTCTTTTATTTTTTCCTTTTTTCACTAGATCTCCCCAGAGCTGAATCAGATAATCTCACTGTGGCAGGAGTATATTAAGAAAGCTTCATTATGGCCACAAAGACGATCCCTATTAACCTCAGTATTGTGATAAATATTGTAATTAATGAACTTACATTTGTTAATTATCGCTCAGCCTTCTCAGTCGACACCACCACCACCACCACCATCATCATTTTCTATCACAACTGTGTTTATCACCACCACTGACAATAAATACTAGCATCACCATCACTTTCATCATAGCTACCATACTCACCATCACGACCACTCTTGTTTATCCGAACCATCATCACTAGCTTCTCAGATACCTCTACTTTTATCATAAATATCAACATCACTACCACAACTACCATTACCGCCCTCACCATTGCAGCCAGCACCATTACCACCATCGCCTTCACTGCAACCAACACCACCATCACAATGACTCACCATCCTTATTACCACCCTATCAACCACCACCATTACCACCATCACCATGACAGTCACCACCACAGCAACTACCACCACTACCATCATAGCAACAAACCCGCAGACAACCACCATTAGTCCCCTACCAACCTACCCCAAAACAACCACAATCACATCTCTACCATAGTAACCCCCACCATAGCAACTATCATCCCCACCATTCCTACCTTGATGGCGGAGTGACCGTGGGCGGGGGCTGGGCGTTGATGCTGACAAAATATACCCCAGGGTTCGAACTTCACTCGGAGTGGGAAAAAATCGTTGCCCCCTCCCCTCCCCCTTGTACCCACGCCCTTTTCCCCTGATCCCTCACCTCTCTCCCCTCCCCTCATCCCCTCACTCCTTTTTCTTCCTATCCTTTCCCCAACCTTCCCCTCCCTCCTTTTCCCTACCCTTCCTCTCCCTTCTTTTCCCTACCCTTCCCCTCCCTCCTTCCCTTCTCTATCCCCCATACCTCCCCTGCCTTTCATCCCCTCCCTTCCCTCCCCCCCATCCTTCGCCCCAGGAGGTGAGAAGGCGTCTGTCAAAGCCCCGTCGCCACTTCAGGCCAATGACTTCTTTTTATTGCATTGTTTATTCTGTGACCTGACATTTTTATGTAGCCTATGAGAGAATATAATGGGGATTGTTTTAACCCCTTTGCTGCGAGAAGTTTCCTCATAGTTCAGTGAAATCGTGCGGAGGTAACAAAAAAAATTATATGTATGCGATTGTCTTGAAGGGATGAACTTCGCCAACCCTTTGGCAGACTTCTATTTACCGCCATATATATTCGTTGATTGGATTCACCCGTGTCAATAAACGTGGAGAAAAAAGGGGAGAGGGTTAACTTTCCAACCTCTCGACAAGCTTCTCTCATCACTGTACATATATTCGCCTGTGAAGAAAAGTAGAGGAGAAGTAGAGCTAACCCCTCCAACCCCTTGACAAACATATTTTCACCCCCACAGTATTTATACCGCCATTTTGTTGCACTCAAACCAATAGTCTTGAACGCCTCTAGCCCCTTGGAAAACCTCTTTCATACCATATATATATATTCGTCATGTGGCTGAACTCTTGTCAAAAACCTGTCCAACCTGTGACAAACCTCTCTCTCCTTGTTTATATATTCGTCTATTGGTTGCTCTCATGTCAATAAAACCTGTAGGGGAGAGGGGAAAAAATGCATCACTCACCGCATCATGCCGTCATCGGAGCCCACATCACTGCCCTGACAGCTGCCCAGGTCAGAACGGATAATAACATGCAGATGAGTGTGGTGTGCGTGTCTTATGGTTCGAGATAAACCGTAACTCCCAATCCGAATCAATTTTTTTCTACCCCCTTTCCCTTCCCTCCTCCACCTCCTCCTCGTCCCTCTTGTTAGCCGCGCCCTAGCCCCTTGCATATTTTCCTAACAAACTCTAATCGCCTCGTTTAGGACTTATTAACACGGAGCATCATCACGCATAACGACAGCCGCAGCAAAAGTTCACTGAGCACTGCCGCAGCATGATCCCTGCCCGAGGTCATCATCTGCGCAGGTCGTGATTTCCATTCCCAGGCCACAACTACAACCACCACAACAACACCTTAACTACTACACCACAGCTACACGGCAACTACCACTCCACAACCACACTGCAACTGCTACACCACAACCACACCGCAACTACCTTCCACACCCATACCGCAACTACCACCACACTACAGCCACGACACTAAAACCACACGCATCCACTACACCACAAGCACCACACCACAACACTACACCCACAACCACACCCTCAGCCACACCCTCAACAACCACCACGACCAACTCCTGCTAACCTAGAACTAAGGACTCATTCACTGCATATACAGTTCCGTCTTAAATGGCATCTGGGATAACCTGATTTAAGTCTAAGTATCAGCATAAGTATCTCAGACATTTTATTTCCCTGTCGAGTTAACCCGTTCAATGCAATGATGCCTTTTAATCTTGTTCTTGCTGTTTCCAAGCAAATTTCTTCAGCTCATGTGAGACTTTTCGATCAGGAGGAATTAGACTTAGCTTTTCTTTGTCATTAATCGGGGTCTGTCCTAAGCTCAGAGTAGTCGCGTGGTTGCAGCAAGGACAGCAACCAAATCAAAATGACGTCCTTAAACCGGAGTGGTTGGCGACTTTAGTACCGGGACTTATTTTGTCTTCTTGCCACCAGCAGACAATTATATTCCAAATAGAGGAGGCGTCTTGTAATGAAGGGGCTTTTGAAGGCTACCGTGATATCTCTAGTTCGAAAAATCTCTTCTGAATGGAATAAAGTCGTCTTGAAAATCAAAATTTAAATGCAGGTTTGGGGAGACATCGAACTAAAGATGTCAGATATTACTTTTATTAACCTCTTCACTACGAGAGGTCTCTCAAAAGCACGACAAAATTGTTTAGAGATAACAAGAATGTGATATGAAATACATTTACAAATAGATGGTGTCAATGCCCAGTTTGAAAATCTCTCCTACAGCAAAATCGTGTGGAAGTAGCAAGAATAACATAATACATACGTGTTAGGATTGACGTGGCTAAATTTCGTGGGACCCAACACTTGTTCCTGCGGGATACCAGCGCCCCTAGCAGGCATGCACAGGGAGGAGGAGAAGGAGGACACTCGGAAGGGCAAAGATAAGAAAGAGGAAGAGGAAAAAGTGGAGGAGCAGAAATAAGAGGAAAAAGTGAAGAAGGAGGAAGAAGTGAAGGAGGACGATAAAGTGGAGGAAATGGATGAGGAGGAAGAAATTTTGGAAGAGAAAGAATAGGGGGTGCAAGACGGCAAGCACAGACGAGAAGGTGAAGGCTGAGGCAAGGGAGGGCAAGCCAGAGGTACCTGTGCTCGCCCTCTCCTCCTCCCTCCCCACCACACATAAACTTTTATAGTTACTCACGCTTAAAAAAGGGTCCGTAAGTTTTGGTATCCAGCGGCGGGGGGTGTCTGCCCATATGCTGCTCCTTCAGGTATGCAGTCAGTTAGGAGATAAGGGGCGGCAGAGAGAGAGAGAGAGAGAGAGAGAGAGAGAGGCTGCCCCAGGGATCGCGCAATTAACATGAACGCCCGCACTACCACACGACCTGACGGGGTTGTGGCCGTTGGACCTGCAAGGGGTTGGTTTGGTGTCTCCTAGCTAGGAAGAGAGTTTGACGTCTTTATTACGAAGATGTTAGGTACCTTCTAGAAAAAGTTTGGGGTCCTTGTTTGGAAGGGGTTAATAATGTAGCTGCTAGGAAGAGAATTTGAGATCTTAGCAAGGGGGCCAGTGAGGTACTTGCTAGGAAGTTTGAGGTCTTTGTTAGGGAGTCAGAAATCTGCTAGAAAATGGCACAGCCCTCTAATCTAGGAAGTTAGTTAGGTACCTGTTGGGAAAGGGCTTGTTACTCTTAGTAGGAAAGTGTTAGATAGGTATGTACTAGAAAAAGATTTTGAGTTTCAGTTAGGAAGGGACTGAGATGTATCTATGAGGAGACAGGGATCTTTGTTAGGAAGAGACCAAGATAGTCGTTATGAAGGGACTGAGAACTGACTGGGCGCTATTTGCATAAAGTTACCAAGAGCTGGACAAGGAAGTTTTGCTTCATACAGAGTTAGAGCTTTGGATTTGAATTGCAGTCAGTAATACGAGCAGATTTAGCAGCTTAGAGGTTCAAGGTTTCCTTCGGTTGAATAATATCAACTAGTGTTTGCCAAAATACAGTATACTTAATAAGTGAGTTTACTACCAACCGTGAGTAAAGATTGAGCCAGTGGTTGCTGTTTTGTTGTTGTGACTCCAGGCTTAGCTCAGACTGAACCGGTGAACTGTAGGCTAAAGTTGCGCTTCTTTTGCAATCCACCATCCTCCTTCGTGGGGACAGGGAAGGAACTGATGGACATTTGTACAGTATAACCGGGCACACCTGCTGCCCAGTTATACTGGTGTGCCATTTTAAAAGGTCTCTCTGCAGCACTTGAACAAATGGTAAAGGTTCGAAATAAAGACAAGACGACTCAAGGTTAGGAAGTGAGTAATGGTTGACGAAATAGGCTTTTAAACTGTGAGATAAATTAACACCTCCAGGATCGAATTTCACAGCTTGAGTATATCACATGGAGTTCCCCCAAAGCATTTCCATTTAGATGAACACTTGTTGCATTGCCCATGGTTTTTTCCCTTTTCACTGTGCTTTAAGATAGGCGTCGCCCTCTTTGTTTTTTCCGCCTGCTTATCCACCTGTATTGAGCATTACGCCGCGAAGTCATTACAGCCACGCATTTTAACGGCAGATGGCGTTGATTACATGTAATGCTTGTTGATAGAGGCGATTACCACATGATTTTCCTTGTAACGTGATCAGTTGTCCAGAAATTTTCCTAGTACGATCTTGGCTGAGTACCCTTTGACCTTTTCCGAAATTTGCAAGTTATATTTTAGTCGCCACATAATTTTTCAAGGCATAAACGTCAGTATATAACGACAGTAGAAAAAGTATTCATTCCATGTAGCCTTGGAAGAGCGTTTATAGTTTAGATAATTAAGCCATATACATGTGCATATATCTTCCAGTATCGTACATGTGGTTGATTTTTTGTAATGCCTTGTTCTGAGCTTTATTTTGTTTGCTGAATTTCTTTAGGTGTGATATGGGTTTTGCCATATCTGTGCTTCGGCTTTCAAAAAACTGCATGGGTGGTTATCACTCCTTGTTAACTGACTAGGAAACTAAACCCCACAACATTAAAGAGTATGATGAGTGTGATATTCTGTTTAGTTTTTCTTGATAGCAGAGATGGCACAAAGACTAGTATAGAGGAAGCTATATTTATCAGACTCTCACTACACCCAGAAGTTGTTTTCATGATTCCACTACAGTTAAAAATATATAACAGAAATGATATCAGTTGTTTGTAAGTACTGTATTTTGTTAATTTTGTATTTTTGATTATAACATGTCAATAATCCCGCCACCACAATAGGTCATCTCAGAGCATGATAAAGTCGACTGGTGATAACAAATTTAAATGCAAAATTAATCCATCGTAGTGCAGGGGCTAATGGAGAGTACGTTTAACCCCTTCACTACGAGAGGTCTTCTGGGGGGGTAGCGAAAATAATACTGAAAAGACTTACTCGTGCTGAAGGGGTTAATGGTCAGGTAATGAAGCAAAACCATCGGTGCTTTATGTCGTGTATTGCTTTATTTATCTTGCTCTATTTTTATATCATGTTAAGTTTGCTGAACCGAGAGTAGCATTTTTCAAGCACATACTTTTCTTCAAGTGTAAATTGAACCAGAAGTTTCTTTAGTAGGAAGAGATGAAAATGGATCATGACACAGACGAAGAGAGAGAGATTGATACAGTGACGAGAAGTTGAAGAAGACGAGTGTTGGAGAATGAGTGCTGGAGAAGGAATGTCGGAGAAGAAATGTTGAAGAATAGGTGTTGAAAAAAATAATGCTAAAGGATGAGTTACTTGAGAACAAATGTTGAGTACATGTGTTGGAGAATAAGTGTTGTAGGATACATGATGGTGGAAGATGTGTTGGAATGTTCATGGGCAGACACCTATAGATCATTTTATCCGCAAATTGAGTCGGTCACAAAACTTGCTCCTTCACCACTTGCAGTTCAAGATGCTGGTAGTCTTATTTGCTTTTATGTGGGCTGAGATAAAAGACAACACAAATATCAGATCCTTGTGGTCTAGTGATCTAAGTGGCCTTATGCTACGTCCAGATTTGAATCCGTGAAAGGTGGGTCTTTTACGCCACCAGTGATGTAGTCCAGCCTTCCTAAATTAAATGATCGTGATTATGCTTTACAAGCCTTGGGACCCTGAACCTGGAAGAGAGTTATATGAGACTGGCTATTTTTATCCTGTATTTTGAGAGAGAGAGAGAGAGAGAGAGAGAGAGAGAGAGAGAGAGAGAGAGAGGGGGGGGGGAGAGAGAATCTTATGCTATGTTTTTGTGTATTTAGTGTGGTTTTCAATATATATTTACCTTCTGGGGCGTATTCTGCTCTGATGTTGGTGTGTCTCTTTTTTTACATCTGTTATATCGGTTATGTCAAGCTTTCAGATGGAATTGAATGTATAGTAGCCAGTCCTGTACACATTATATACATGAATGATTTTGTCAGTGAAATCTGTTAATATACTCGAACCATCGTATGAAATAATGAGACACAAGATATATACGGATACTTGGAATTTAAATAAGTGACCCGTGGATTTAAAAGTTTGCTGTCTGAATTACGTATGAGTAGTGGTGTTTATTTTATTTTGTTTTACCCTTTTCTCTTTGCCGACATGTGAAATTAGGAAACGAATTTTTTATTACACCCACGAGGAATAGTTCGTCCACTCCTATACCCATGTCATACCCTAGGAGCTTGAGGTCAAAATACCGAATAAAGGAAATATGTAAGTTTAAACGCAAATAGACAGACAGAGAGAAGCAGCCCCGTACCTTACTGCCTGAAGGTGGGCATAAGTAGGGAAGAGCTTTTGATAGTAAGTGTATTTAGAAATGAAGTAAGTGATCCTGAATTTAAAGATGATTCACGTGGTTGTATGTATAGTGGTGGTGGTGTGGTGTGGTAGTGGTGGCGGTGGTGTGGTGTGGTGTGGTGCTGGCGATGTGAAGTGACGAGCCCCCAGACAAAACTCGTATAAAGTGCACGATATAGTGATTTTTATATAACAGTTTCTCTTTCTGTCGGTGGTGAGTGACGCTGAAAAAATATTGAAAAAATAGAGCTTCTTAACAGATATATATCTATATATTTTGACAGAAAGAGAAATTTTCGAGTGTGTGTGATAAACTTCCCCTTCACTACGAGAGTTCCTTTTTGAGGAGAATGAAATCAAGTGACAGTGAAAAAAAAGAATGAAAAATCATCATCGTATGAAGGGGTTCGTGAAGGTTGTTATAAATCCCTTCAGTCAGTGAGCTTCAGGAGCTGAATAAAATCGTCTGAAGGTGGACAGAATTTAAGTGAAAAAAAAAATCACGGTACAGAAGAGGTTGAAAATATCTAGAGAAAAAAAAAATTGACTAGAAGTGAATATTTTGCAGCAATATAGAGAAAATGAAAAAGATATATTGTGTTGTGTATGTTTTGTAGATTTTTTTTGTGCAGTGTAGAAGGGTGTATAATGTTGCAAAGTATTTACAGTGAATCAAAATTTCCCCCAAAGATATACTCTTTCCCAGAATTTAGTAGTTTTATTATTATTATTATTATTATTATTATTATTGTGATTGTTTTTCATTCATTTGTCTTTATATGTATCCTAGAGCATTGTAGTAATATTAATGTTTTTTGATAAACAGTTTTTCAGTTATCATGGTTATTCCGCAGCGTTGCTACATTTTCATTTATCCCAGGGGACCATTTTATTATTATTATTATTTTTTTTTTTAAAGTAATTAATGTATCACCTTTATTATTATTATTTTTATTATTATTATTATTATTATTATTATTATTATTATTATTATTATCATCATCATCATCATCATTACAGAGTGTTACTGTTACTGTTACTGTGTTTATTATTGTTATATATAGCACTGTCCTGACAACTTGCACAGCGGAACAGAGTGAAAAAAATCTCAAATATCAGAAAACCTTATACCTCTCAACTCCTCCACCACGAGCAGACTTAACCCTTTGGCAGCGGTATGTTCTGTTCAGCTGAATAAAATCGTCTGACAGCTAAAATTCTACTCTTAGATGAAAATATTAACCAAAATACAAAAAAAAACGGTAGATTTTTACCTTATTTTTGCGAACTTAATAAAATTGTCTGAATCTTTTAAAAATCATCTGAATCTAACAAAATCGTCTGAAACTTAAAAATCGTATGAATATTCAAAAATCGTCTGAATCTTTTAAAATCTTCTGAATCTTTAAAAAATCGTCTGATTCTAACAAAATCGTCTGAATCTAGCAAGGATAAAATACGAAGGTCATACAGTAATGCTCAGACAAAGTTGTTAAATGAGATCTTCGCTGCGATGGGTTTGTTTGGAGCTGAATAAAATCGTCTGGTGTCAGCTGGGGTCGAATATAAAGTAAATTAATCGCGGCCAGAGGGTTAATGCGGTGGTTGTCGGTTGCTGAGAGAGAGAGAGAGAGAGAGAGAGAATGTGTGTGTGTGTGTGTGTGTGTGTGTGTGTGTGTGTGTGTGTGCATAGGAAGCTCCCTAACGCCTCTTCCCTACCAGTTTATTTTTCATTTGCTAGTTCACCCTTTCAATACGATGATTAGTCTTGAGTTCATCCCACCCTCAGATGATTTTCCTCAGCCTTGGGAAGGCCTCTTGTAGTGAAGGGGGTTAAGGGGGGGTTTTCCCATCCCCCCCTGAGTGCCTGAGGTCCTTCCTGATCCAAGTAAAGTCGTCTTGAAGTGGCAGCAGTAAAATAATCAAATTAATCTCGTAAAAAACTAATTAATATTTTGCAAGTGTCTTTCCTGCAATTTGTGTTGATATTAAGCCTTCCAGTTTGATGACGCCTCTCTTGGATGATTCTTGCTACCTCCAGACGATTATATTCAGCTGAAGGGGTTAAAGGAGTATGTTTCCAACCCCCTCTTCACCACCAGGCGTCTCTCTTCAGCTGGATAAAAGCGTCTGGTGGTAGCAAGAAAATAAAATAAAAGACGTGACTTCATACTGGGTTAAAAAGATAGATATAACACACAGGATAATGCTGCGGTATAACATGCAAGATAAACAGCTAAGGAAGAGGTGTTAAGAGCCCCCTAAGCCCACGAGGAGAGAGAGAGAGAGAGAGAGAGAGAGAGAGAGGGAGAGAGAGAGAGAGAGAGAGAGAGAGAGAGAGAGAGAGAGAGAGAGAGAGGTGCACCATTTATATATGTATGTATTTCTGTGTACTCATAAAAATGTGTATAGTGTATATAGGCCAATGTTATATCCTAAATAACAAGATGTATATAAATATGTAGATTTTTGTAATAAAGTCTGTGAAACGGTGATGAGTGTGTTTGATTTAAGCCTGTGTGGATTGTATTGACACTCTCAGGCTCCTGTAATTCACTCGTAGCTGAATAAAATCGTCTGGGGCTGAATAAAGATACGAGACAAAATTTGGTTATGTGAAGATTAAGGATTTTTGTGTGTAAAGCATTTGGAAAACACACACACACACACACACACACACACACACACACACACACACACACACACACACACACAGTCATTAATGCTTTCAGAAGTACACTAATCATCATCATCATCATCGTCATCATCATCATCATCATCATCATCATCATCGTCATCTTTGTCCTGTTCCCTCTATACTAGATTGGGTAAGTAAGATCCAGAAACAAATGAAATGGAAAACGCAGTGATTGGAAATATGAAACAAGAGAAACTTCAGAAATAAGTAGAAATGAAATGGGTGCCAAGCAAAAATAGACCACATACCAACAAGATATTAACAGAAGATATACCGTATACTTCAGAAAAACTCCCCCAAATCATTGATAATAAAATGAACTAAATTAACGTTTTTGATAATAAGGGATCAATAATTTCCAAAGGCTCTATTATGTATGGATATAATTAGTTCTGACAGGCTCTTCAGGAAGTGCTGTATGCAGTATATGACGGAATTTTGGATTGGACGACTTGTGCCAATACGGATGGGTTTGCGAATTTCTGCAGGGAGAGACGGAGGGAAGAGATGTGTTGATCGACTGGTCTTATATGTGTTGTTTCTCCTGTTTTGTTTGTAGGATAGACAAACGTAGCAACTTTCAAATTTTTTATCTTAGTGTACAGTATTCACCCATTAATTTGTGGAAGATGTAGTGGCTTTAGAATAGGGTAGATACTGATCATGTAAATAATGACGAAGACCGTAGTGTGTTGTAACAATGAACAAAAGTCGATCTACTGTACATTCTTTATCACAAAAGTTGGAAGCTGTAAGAAAATCTACGGAAAATAAATGCCTTGTCACGAACACCCGCACTTTGACTCTCGGATTAAATACTCGTGAATGAGTCGTGGACACAGTAAACACGGAAAAGCAACACGTTAATCACAAGAGTAACGTATAATTCGCTAGTAGTAATAGATAAGGAATTAGAAACTATGGTATATGGTGCAGATCAGGAGGGGATGATAATTAGTGCTTGATCAATCTAACCAAGCCACACCTAACCTAACCTAACTTAATATTAACTTATCTGTTCTAGCTAAAATTGATCAAATCATAGTCATTCTAAACATAACTAAAATTATTACGAAAACTTAATCCTCAGACGATGAAGTACCACCTCTAACCTCGCCAAGTATAACCCTCAGGCGACGAGAGGCCAGTCCTGAGCTGAATAAAATCGCCTGTCACAATGAGTTACGGATCATTTGGTGCTCAGTTTTTTACCTTTTTTTTCCTCCGTGTAGCTGAATGATTTCGATGGACGTAACCCTAAACAGCCTCTCATTCGCCATTTCAGCCCCAAATCAGTCCCTAATCAGATCCTTATCAACCCCTTCAACCCCCAATCTACCTAATCGTTGATAATCAGTCCATAATCAGAAAGTAATCAACCCTAATCAACCCTTAATGAGCTTCTTTACTCTCTGATCAACCCCTAATAATCACTTTCAGTCTTCCATTAGTCCCTTGTTGGGTTCAAAATCACTGGTTTATATCCTTATCAGCCCTAGTCAGCTCGCTAACCGTAGCTAATCAGTCCCGCCAGCCACTTATCAACCCTTTATCAGTCCCGTATCAGCTTTATTAGCCCCAAACCTGTTCCAAATTAGCTTTTATTGGACCACTAATCCCCCCCTCAAGTCAACCCCTAATCAGTCCCTAATCCCCTAATCAGCACCAAATCAGCCTCTTAACCGCTTCAGCCCTTAATCAACCACTAATCATCCTCTTCACCTTAATGTCGCCGCTTCTGATCCTAATCACCTCCTGCAGATCTTTATTAGTTCATACTCAACCCTTAATCAACCCTTCATTCCCTAATCAGTCACAAATCAATCTCTAATCAATACTCTCTACCCCTCATCACTTCAAAGCAACAAATACCTCTAATCGATACTTTCTACCTCTCATCACTCCAAAACAACAAATACAACCTCTTATCAATACGTTCTACCCCTCATCACTTCAGAGCAACAAATAACGTCGATATGAGTTCAGTCTCCACAGTTACATTTATTGCGGGAAAATGAACTTGAATGCTACAGTTTCTTTTTTTACCTAATGAATTCTTGCTAGAATAACCAACAGTGATCAAAGGGGTAAGTATGGTATCTCGCATTCATTAGTCCGGAAACCCATGCGTGTAAAGAAATTATTAATCCACTCAATACCAGGTTCAATGAGACTGTTTTCATCGTTCTGAGCAGGTACATAGTTCTGATGATGCAGGTACGAATCCCATTGTATCAAAGGATAATATTCAGGTTTAATTTGTATGGTTAATGTGTCCTATTACTCTTCCCCAAGCAGACTTATATGCCGTAATAATCTTGCGTTATCTTTACACTGTGCTGTAAATCCCTCAGTCTCAAGAAACGTGGCGGGCAGTGGTATTCAAGTGGTTGCATGCGGTGGTACGCACTAATTCCCTCTGTTGGCATACTAGAGCAAGGATTTCTGGGTCTATGGGAGCTACTTACATACACTCTCTCTCTCTCTCTCTCTCTCTCTCTCTCTCTCTCTCTCTCTCCCCCATAGGTGAGAGACGTCCTTACAACAACACCTGTATACACAGACACAGCCTAGTCGTTCATTTTCATCCGGCACAAGGCAAAGATGCACCACAAGGAACAAGGAAAGATTTTGCACTCTTTCCATTATCCTTGTTGCAGATCTGAACGACGACAGAAAACCTTCCCCAGATTTATCTGCGAATTATATAAAGCAACAAGAGACACGGAAAGACTCTGCACCCTATCTTTGCTGCAAAATAGCTCAGTAATGGCAGAGAATTGACCCCAGGTTTATTTGCGAATCCACTCCTCTGAACCGTCCGCTACCATGTCAGTCCACACCCTGAGTTCCATGTCCGTCCCCGATAGCATCTGGGAGCCTGGCAAATGGGTAGACTCCGACATCACTTACATTTGCATATAATTCCGGGCCAGGAGAGAAAGAGGATGAAAAAGGATCGAGAATGGGGATGATGATGATGAGATGGGCGAAGATAATCGGTAAATGGAGATAAAGTTAATGAGATAAGGGTGGATTATCAGTTAACTATACTGTTTTGAACTCTAACTTGGCCCAGATTTTCGTCCTATTTCACTTACATCAGTGGCAGAAGAAGATAATATTACAGCTCTGCGTCCTTTCCACAGCACTTCCCTCTGACTAGCGTCTTTTTTCTAGTGTTAATCTATTGTTACAACTTAGTAATCACGATGCAGAGATAGCAGTTTTAGGCCAAGTTGGAGTAAAAGTAGTATAGTGAGTTCATGAAAAAACCTTGGCCCTTTTATAGTGCGATAACGACTTTCATTTTTTTTTTTCATTCTTGCTACGGTTAGACGATTTTATTCAGCTTACCAAAGACTCCTCGTTGTGAAGAGGTTAGAAACCGCCTCCACTAACCAGTTCTGTACTCTTGATCCCCCAAGACGATTTTATTCAGCTTACGATGGATCCTTTGTAATGTTAAAGATCTTTGTTAACCCTTTCAGTACCATTTATTCCAATTCCAGACGGTTTTAATTAACATGGGAGAAACCGCTCGTACTGAAGGCGTTTAGATATCAGAGCTACTTCGCCGACTTGATACAAACAGAATATATAACATATTTCTCGTAAATAAATGTAACAAGACAGATAAAGATAATAAGATCTGGAAATACAGGTAATTGGTGAATGGCCGCGACGGGTTTGGGATTTAAGTCTCTGTTCATGATTTTTGTATAATCATTATAAAGTCTTAGAATTTATGATCAACAGATTAGTGAATGTAATGAATATATGGGCTGCTGAAGGGAAATGAGCATAATACGTGAATGGTGAAAGAGTGTACGGGAATAATGATGACCTTTTAAGATGTAGGGCCCGAAGCCAGATTGTTATTTCCGCCCAAAACATTTAAGAGTAGATTACTGGAATACGAGTCTGGGCAGTGTACAAGAGTGACAACCATTTAGCCATTCCTTGGAGACTCGAACCTGTATTTAAAGAATGAGAGCAGAACTGGGTGCCATGACCTGCCATCCAACAGTAAATGATATAATGGCCAGTTCAGTAAGGACGCTGCCCTTACCATTTCTTAGGCGGGATGGAGCATGATACCGTCTTTATCTGTCAGCCATAAATTCGACTCCCATCTGCCGCCATCAGCATAATGTGAGTGTAAAATGCGGGGTGGCGTCTGGGTTTTTGTGCTGGGATGGTAATTGGTCGAGGGTGATGTCGGGAGGAATTGGGAGTTTTTAGGGAATGATGATGATATGTTTTATTTTTCGTGATGATTTGGTGGGAAATAGAGGGGAAGGGAGTGCTTTTCTGTGTGTGTGTGTGTGTGGGTGTGTGTGGGTGTGGGTGTGTGTGGGTGGGTGTGTGTTAACCTAATAATAAAAATAATAATAATAATATTTATTATTATTATTATTAATGTTGTTGTTGTTATTATTATCATTATCATCATAATTATTGTCGGCCGCCTAGCGAGACGACAGTGTAATCGCCTGCGTTTGAGTGTGTCTGTGTGTCTGGCTGTTACCAGAATATCTCAAAATCAAGGGGGCATATTGTATCCAAACTCTGTGGGCAGTATGCAGGGATATATGGTTTGTTTGTCAATAATTTTGGCTAAACCACGATGAAATGCCTCCAATTACCAGAGGATTTTGCTAGAGAAAAAATATGCCCTCCATTTTTTCTTTTAGCTTGCCATTATTCGCAATTTTCTATCCCTCAACGAAGAGAGCGACTATTTAAAGGGTAATTATTAAAATTCTTCAAAGGCCTGCCATACTCAATGACCTTCACCAGCATAATACCTCTGACTTTAGCCTTCTAAATGCTAGCGTGATTTTTTACTTAGTAGGAACAAATACTGAAATCCCAAGACTTTTTTCGATTTTGATGAAGCTGCGACGATATGCCTCTGATTGTCAGAGAATTAGTGACCCAGTTTTTTAGTGTCGTAGGGAGATAAGCATTCGTGGGCGAATGTTTTGGCTTTTATTATTATCATTATTATTATTATTATTTGTGCGTGTGAGCGCGTGTGTGCGCACTCGTACGTGTGTGTCAAACTACTGCAATTTTTCTTTTATGCGTAGTTACGAAGGAAATGAAAACTACGGCAGGTAAGGCATTATGTATCCCGGAACGAGTTTATTTGGCTTCCATTCACCCCGGCGGTTTATCAGTCAACATTTACGAATGATAAACACAATTCTTTATGTTGCTTTTTATTGATAGTAAAAGTAATGTGCCGGACCTTAAGGTGTTGCAGAGTATCCACCTCCCTTCCTGACACTATCATCATCATTACTCTTGTTAGTCCCCTGCACGACCTCCCCCAGTTTTTGTCCATCCTGGGTATCGTATTCATAAACAGACTTCCCTCGGTTTTGTCCATCCTGGGTATCGTATTCATGGACTTACATACAGACCTCTCTCAGTTTTGTCAATCCTAGGTATCGTACTCATAAATTCTCTCTACAGAACTCCACTGATCTTGTCCATCCTGGGTATCGTATTCACAGCCTCTCTTCCACATCTCCCTCGGTTTTGTCCATCCTGGGTATCGTATTCATAAGTCTTCTTGCACTTAACCCTCTGAATCCGGCGACGTGTTTTATCAGGTTAATTCTTTCTATCTCCAGACGATTTTATTCAGCCCAGGAGAGATTTTTCGAGCTGGAGGGAAAAACTGTAGTCTTTAAAAATCCCTCTTATTTTCGTTGTCTTTCCCGAGCTCAATAAAATGTTTTCAAATTAGCGAGAAAAAAATACGTTCTAGGGTTAAACAGGGTAATCTGTGTGTGAGATCTCTTATTTATGCCTTATTATTCACTTATACAGCCACCAGACACTTCAAAATCAGTCATAAATTAATACGTGAATACTACGAGGAAGCAAAAGGATTCACGATAATATTTAATTGATAATGACATTTGGTTATCGTTAAATTGGTTAGGACACTTTATGAATACGATTCGAATCTCTTTCCTGTTGACCTGAACCCAAATTTATAAAGGATCCTAACCAACTCCAAAGATAAAATAAGGGATAATATTAAATTGGGATAATATTAAATTGTCGCGTTTATAATATTCGCTCTAGTGTAGTTGAGGTGTGTTTGGCTGCTGCACTAATTATGAAAAAATATATATAATAGCCAATTTTACACATTACTTAGACTTACGCGAGTTTTTATATGCATCCTTAGTCTGAGAGTCATAAAAGCAAATTACCATCAGATCACAGTCGCAAGCAGTTATGTATTTATTTATTTATCTATGCATCTGTCTGTCTGTCTGTCTACCTATCTATCTTTATATCTATCTGTCATCTGTCTATCTTCCTAATTCTTAGAGAATAAGCGATGTGGGAACCTTATGTACTATCGTTTCCTTGTTCGACCTGGGAAACAAAATCTTAGTTACGATTTTTTTTCACTCATTTGTAAGATTTTTTCCCAGGAGGATCAAGATACATAGGAATATTCTGCACGCCTCGTCTTGATTTCACAGTGTCGCTATTTATTCAAGAGGGAGAATTATTATACCCATATAACGGGGACCTTACGAGGGTACAAATCGGACTGAAAAAATATGCAGTTTCTTTATGCTGGTATAATTACTCGCATTCCATTCTGCACTGTCTTCTTACAGTTCTTATAAATACATTTCATATATATATATAGATAGATAGATAGATAGATAGATAGATAGATAGATAGATATAGATATAGATATATTAATCTCCAGAAAGCAAGAGAAACTGGGAAAGTAGAAACTTTTCCCATTTTTTTTCCCTAGAAAGATATCTGTGTTACTAATGGCAACTAATCATCCATGCACCAATCCTGACTCAGACAGCCATAGCAAGTATTCAGAATGGGCGGTGGGTATCAGTGCCGAGGTGGTGAAATGTGATGGTGTATGATACGTAGGCGTGCTGCTGGGCCTCAAAGAACGAGCTGTTTAGTCTACTCAGATTCGGACAAAGTTCTTAACATCCCACAAGCAACGACTCCGACACAGTAAAACAAAAAGTATTATCTACCTATTTCAGAGAGTCGGACACCTAGAAAAGCGAAACATTATTTGCATATTTTAAACAGAGACTAAGAGCACAGAGAAACATATCAAAATTCAGCTCACTCAGTCGTTGTGTTACCATCGTGTCCTTGATGCCCATTCACGACAATTAGGTAAGGTGATAGCTGTATTGTTGAGGGTGGGTGAAAGGGAGGGGCGTGGAGGTGAAAGTGAGAGGGATAGGACTGAGGTGATAATGAGAGAGAGAGAGAGAGAGAGAGAGAGGGAGGGAGGGAGAGAGAGAGAAAAGAAGGCTTAACCGCTTTCTTAGAAAAGAAACTTATACTAAAAAAAGTAAATAAAATCGTCTCAGTAGCAGAAATAAATGATAAGGCGTCATCTTACTGGAGGGATTAATTAACACTTTTTTTTCTAATTCCTTCACTAAAAAAGATCTCCCCTAAGCTGCATAAAACCTTCCAGCCGCAGTAAGAACAAAATGAAAAAGACGACAACCCACTTAAGTCGATTAATGGAGGCTGTTTTTACCCTTGAGAAAATCGATTGGCGGAAGCAAGAATGGAATAGATAAACAGAAATTGCCTCTAACTCCTTCGCCATTAGAAATCTTCCCTCATCTGAACACAATCATCTGGTTGTATCAAGAGTAAATTATGCAAGACTTTATCACACGAAGAAGACTGAGAATGTGGATAAAACTTGGTGGTATGGATGGTTATTAGTATTATTCTTCACCCCGTAATGTGAAGATATATTGTATTCCCTCACAGTATTTTATTTTTTCTTCAAACTTGAGATAATTGCTTTATAGACTAACAACACAGACTATTTTTCTTTTTTTCTTTTTTCTTTTTTTTTGAGGCATCTTAAAGAGATTTCTGGGGTCTAACGTCAAATCATAATCATAAAGATACGCAAAATTAAGGATCCTGTGCTCTTTTATGTTTATTAATCATCATGGCAATTTCCACAAAGTATCTCGGTGTATTTTAGCTGTGTGAAGACCATCTTGCATTGCCTTCGGAATATTGGCAATCTTTACTGTTATTTGTTCTCATCAGAGAGAGAGAGAGAGAGAGAGATGACTAAGTGGAAAAAAAAGTGAAACTGGGGACTAAAATGGAGTGTGGTCACTGGAGTGAAAGAGAAGGAGGAAAGGAAAACCTATACAGTCGTCATGCAGGCTTACCTTTCACTGTGGTTGACCCGATCTCACCCGCCTATTAGTGAGAGTGGACAGGGGGAGGGGGTAAAGGGTGAGGTGTAGGGTAGGCAAAGGGGAAGGGAAGGGGAAAGGAGAAGGGAAAGGGAAAGGGAGGGAAAGGAGAGGGGAAAGGGAAAAGGGGGGAATGGGAGGGGAAAGGAGAGGGAGACAGGAATTATAGGCTGTTGGAGAGGAGAATGAGAAGGGATAGGAGACGGAGAGGAGAAGGGAAGGCAGTGAGAGAGGGGAATGGGAGAGGGCGAATGAGAGGGGATAGGAGAGGGAGAGGGGAAGGGGAGGCACTGAGAGAGGAGAAAGAGGAAGGGGAGGCAGTGGAAGAGGGAAAAGAGAGGACTGGTGGTGGTGCTGGGGACGGTGGAAGTGGCAGTGATAAGGAACTGGTGGTAGATTGATGGGTTAGTGTAGAGCTGAGGAAGTGGAAGTGGAAGCGAGGGGGAGGGAGGAATTGCAGTGAGAAAGCGAGTGAATGAGGGGGAATGAGGAATGGAATAGGAGGGGTGAAAGTGAGTGAGAGAAGGAGGAGAAGTGAAGTGAAGGAAATAAGAAAGGGTATTGTAGATGAGAGTGAAGGGGGAGTTATGGAAGTGAGGAAGGGGGGAGGCGATGATGAGAGAGGGAGGGATGGGACTGAGTTGAAGGGTGGTGGTGAGGGGGAAGGTTGAAAATGAAGAGAGTGGGGAGGAAATAGCTAATGGTGAGGGTGGAAAAGGAGGGGTGGAATTGAGGAGGGGCAGAGACGGTCCTAAGAAAGGAAGGGATGGAAGGAAGGGGGGAGAGGTGACGGTACGAGAGGTGAAGATGGAGAGGCGGTGAAAGTGATGGGTAAAAGAGGAACAGAGAGAGGGGCAGGGACGGGTGTGGTGAAGATCGTGATATTGGAGACAGCGGCCGTGATATATCCTGCCGCAGCTCTGGAAAGTGAAAGTGCAGTCGTGGTTTGAGGTGATATCGGAGATACTGAGGTTTATGTGTTTTTGCCTACATTGCACATTTAACCATTATTTTACTGGGCATTTCATTTAGGTCATCACCAAAAGGTTTTTACTGAAGAGATGAAATTCCAACAGTCGAGGCTTAAATATATGCAGTACTGTAATTATATGATGAATTATAGATACAGCATTTAGAAAGACTGAAATAGTTACGAGCGTTATAATCATAGTGCCATGTGTGGCATCATAGTGATCACTGTAGCACTACTGATCCGAACACAGATGATGGCATCTTGAAGAATTATGCAACACAGAATACAGGGTGGTTCGTTAATATCGCCTTACTAGAAACTCACCTTTTAGTACTGTTGTGGGGACGACTCAGTCTGCTGGTGTGGGCATGGATGTGGCAGTGGGAGTAGGAAACGAATAAATCATGCAGGGTAGACTGTGACAGCGCTGACGGAACCGTCCCCACAACACAGGAGATAACGCTTCCCGGAATGGAAGAGGAGCGTCATATATGGGCCCCTTGCATCTTAAAGCTGAGATCAGTAACATTTCATTTCAGTTACCCTGTGCGTGACATTCATTAGTCCAGCACCTTTTAAGACGACAAAAGTTTCCCCTGAGATTAATAAGATCGTTCGGCGTTAGTAAAAGTAACAGAATAGTAACACCATCGTACTGAAGGGGTGAGATTGCCGCCTTCTCTGACTCCACAACACTTTCATTCGAACTAAAGGACGGACTTGTGTATTTATTATGTTACTGGTAGACGGTTCTTTTTAAGTGAAAGAATCGGCTGTCGAGCAAGGGATTAATCTCTTCAGTACGGGTAGAAATTATAGCCAAATAGTAAAGGAAAGGAACTGACTAGCTTGATTAACGCCTATATAAGAGGTTTCCCCTGAGTTGATTAAGATGTACTGTAAAAGCCACCAGCTCAGTGGTGTGGTTAATTGGGATAGTTTCTAGCCCCCTCGCTACGAAAGATATCCCCCATATTGACTAAATAATTTTCTCACACACACAAACACACACCTCGCCTTGTGTGTGTGTGTGTGTGTGTGTGTGTGTGTGTGTGTGTGTGTGTGTGTGTGTGTGTGTGTGTGTGTGTGTGTGTGTGTGTGTGTGTGTGCGCGTGCTCAGACTAAGAGAGACTTTTGGATTTGGATTTGAAGGGCCTAGCAGTAGCCTTCATTAACTCCACTACCAGCAATGTCCCTTAAACTAAAAACAATTTACTGCAGGTAGCAAGAACAGAATGAATATGTCAGAAGCCGCAGATTACCGTACTTTTCCTATATCATCCCCAGGCACTCCCAAAGAGGCCATGATCAAGCACAGACAGTAAATCGGTCAACTGTCTTTCTGAGGTTTGTTGAGTACACAGTGGAAAATCGACCCCTCTGAGGCACGCATTGCTGATATAAAACTCACTATGTTCTGCCAAGCGTGATTTGTCTTGGGGCAGAACTGAGAAGATTGCTATCGTCAGGCATTGCCTCTACCTGCTATTTATTCTCTGTCTTCAAGAAATTATGCAGACACTGGTATGCTCCTGAAGTGATACATATACAGATATTTTAGGAAATCATCATCATCATCATCATCATCCTATCCTTACTTCCCACAACTATAAAATGAGGTTGCAACACCAAACTAAATTCCCCTTTTCCTTGTCTCAGGTACGTACTTGCGGGTGAATACTGCTTCACACACTGTTCAGGATATCTACAGGTAATGATTTGTTCCTTTAGTACCCACCGTAGGGAAGTAGTATCGTAAGTATTATTGAAGCCCTTCATCCAGAGGTCTTTTATATTTTGTTCTAGCTAAGTTCAGACTTTTTATTCAGCTTAAGAGACGTAGGTAGTAGTAATAGTGTTGTAGATGGTTGTTGTTGCTGTTGTTGTTTTTGCTTAACCCTGGTTAAGCCGAGTAGACCCGTCGACCTCAGATAAGCAATTGCTTCTGTGGGGCCGTCCTCCAGGTATAGGACAGTACGTACACCGCGAAGGGATCCGGCGCCCCTTGAAGGTGGACAGCGCCTCACCAGGGTCGGACTAAGGTCCTTCCCATGGCGAGGTGCAGGGAAACTTGAAGAGGTTTGGCTCCCGGGTGGACCCCGTAGCTGCTTCTCCTAGGGTGCACAGGGTCACTACATGTAAGCTCCTCATTAGCATCTGACATAGGTAGTGCAAGGTTTAATGAAAACGACATTAACTCCTATTCAGTATATGGTGTGGGGTGTTGCAAAGAGGGATAATGAAAGAGAGAAGAGCAGAAAGTTAAAATACAAGAGGCAGGATGATGAAGGGAAGAAATAAAGGGAAGAAACTAGGAAGGTGAGAAGAGAGGGAGGAAGGGAAGAAATAAAGGGAAGAAAACTAGGAAGTTGAGAAGACAGGGAGGAAGGGAGACGAAAGTAAGATGGAAGAAATGAAGAGGAAAAATTATGTAAGATTTACAGCAGAGGTAAGATGAATGGGGGGAAGACGTGAGAGAGATAAGGAGAGCGAGAGGAGGAATTAGGAAGAGAGAGTAAGAAAGAGGAAAAAATATGAAAAAATCAAGGGTAAAGAAAGGTAAAGAAGTGTACAGAGGGAGAGCGGTGGGAGGAAAGAATTGAATACAATAATGAGAGAATGGGGAGGAAAGAGGCAAAGGGAGGAAGATGATAGGGTGTAGAGTGTGAGAGAGGAAAGGGTGTGAAACGTGGAGGAGGGAGGCTTATGGATATGTAGAGAAGAAAAATGAAAAACAGTGAAGAAGCTGATGAGATAAGCTGAGAGGGAGAAAGATAGAAAAGGTAAATTGGAGGTTGCAGAGTGAAGAAATAAGGAAAAGATTGGAATAAAGGTAGGAATTTTTGAGAGGGAAGGTGGAAAGTGGTAAAGAGGGATGTGAGATAAGAGGCAAGAAGGGAAAAGGGCGACTAGAAGAAATATGAATGGAAAAGAAAAGAAAGGGACACAACGAGAGGGGAAAATTATAGAAAAAAGGGGGTACAAAGGGAGATATAAAGAAAGACGTTAGAAGGGAACTAAAAAGTATGTGAGATAATGAGAGTTGGGGAAAGAGGGATTTGAGGGAAAGGAAATGGTAGAATGAATGGGGAGAAAGTAAAAGAGAGAAAAATAAAAGAAACTTAAAGGTTGGAAATGCAGGGAGATTGAGGGGAATGAAGAAGAAAAAAGATGGGCAGATAAGAAGAGAGGAAGGAGAAAAAAGGTAAAGGAAAGGGATTAAGAAGATGTAAAATAAGAGAGAAAGGGAACGAAACGAGGTGAAGAATCGCAGGGGAAGAGGTGCAGGAAGGCGCAGAGAGAGAGAGAGAGAGAGAGAGAGAGAGAGAGAGAGAGAGTGAGAGAGTAAAATGAGAGAGAAAGGCAGGAAGGAAGGGTCTGGTTGAACGATGGGGAGAGAAGTGTGGGAAGTTGGGAGGGAAGATGGGAGGGAGGAAAGAAGTGGTGCAAGTAGAGAGGAAGTGGAAATGGTGAGGGGAGGAAAATGGGAAGGTAAAAAGTGAGGGAGTAGAGAGAGAGTTAAAGATTACGAAACTTGTGGATAGAGATGTGGAGTGGAGATGAAGGAGAGGCAAGAAGGAAATAAGAATAGAGGAAAGAGGTAAGATGTCAAGGATAAGAAGCAAGATGGTGCAAAGGGAGGAAGGAAAAGAAAGGATAAAGTTAAAAAAAAAAAAATAGGAGAGAGGTGGAGGGAATTATAGAGATAAGAAAATCCAAATGTACTTTCATCGTCATCATCATTATCATCATCATCATCATCATTATCATCATCATCATTGTCGTCGTCCTTGGAGTTAAAGTGCGTGTATGTGATTAAAGTTTATTGTGATTAAGATAGTTCATAAATGGATGTTAAGGCGGTTCATGCAAGTCAAAAATTAAGATAGCCAAGTGGAGAATGAGGAGGACGAAGAAGAGGAGGAGCAGATAAAGTAAGAATATTAGGAAGAGGAGAAAGGACAATGAGATGTGAAATAATAATAATCTATCTATCTATCTATTGCCAGACACCATAATCCCTTAAGGGGTGGCCATTTGACTTTGAGTTATTTGTTTTAAGGGGAGGGGTACTAACCCTCCACCAACCCACTTGTTCACACGTAGGGAGCACGTATGGTTTGGTTATATGGTTACCACCCAGCATTGTAAATTGTTTCTTGGCTTACAGGAAACCATTTGGCTTGTCACTCAATGTAAAGCCACCTGTAAAGAAAAGAAAAGCAATAAGAAGTGAAAGGAAAGATGCGAGAAATAGGAAGAGAGGAGGGGAGGCACAGAAAAAGAATGACGAAGGCTAAGAAAGAAGTAGGCAGCACTACATCAAGTGAGTGGATGATGGTCGCCACCACCTACCACCAATAATAATAATAATAATAATAATAATAATAATGATGATGATGATAATGATAATGATAATAATAATATGAAGAAGACGAAGACGAAGAACAGAGAGAGGAAGAATAAAAGATGGAAACAGCATAAATGAAGAAAAGAGAGAAGCCAAAGGAAAACCAATGCGAGAAAAAGCGAAGACAAAAACGAATAATAGAAAGAAAAAAGATGAAAAGAACTGACAACAAAGAAAGGAAAGAAAAAATAAAATTAAATATAACAGAAAAGGAAGTCAAACAATAGCAAATGTCGGAATAATGAAATGGCCAATAAAAGCCAGTGAAATCAGGCAAGCAAACTGGGGGTCAAAAGAGGCCAGAGAACTCAAAGGCGGCCATTGTGGCGAGAGAGAGAG
>NC_137043.1:33880381-33935381 GCF_032717465.1 Coenobita brevimanus
CAAGGGAACATTTGTGGAAACGAAATACTATTGTAATTAGGACAAAAAGAAGTATGACTGCGGAAGGAGAATACCTAAAAAAATAACTATGAATAAAGGTACCCAAAAGTTTATCATTAACCTCATAGGAGAAATTATGAGAAATTGAAAATATCTGAAAACAACAAGGTAGAAACTGGCTTAGATAGGAGTCAGATACTGCTTCGAGAAACTCTGTTGGTGAAATAACAAAATAAAATAAAGTAATAAAGAAATATGGTAATCGAAACAGCAGAGGAATGTTCTACGAAGTTGTAGCAGAAGAATCATGAGCAGAGATTCAGTTTAGGATGGAGATGTGAGGAAGACAGAGATCCAGGTTATTACAGGAGAAGAAGTAAAGAAGCTGTAAAAGGAATTAAGAGAAATGTCACCATCGATTACGTTAAGGATCAACTACTTTCCATGAGACAAATTAGATGAAGTGTTTACGAAATGCTTACAAGCCAATGTAATTCTCAAAACCACTGAAAAGAAGAAGAAATCTGTATCCTAATGCTCCACTATGTAATTTAATGGTAAGGGCTGAAAAAATTAATGGACGATCAATATAACTTTTTACACCATTTACATAGTTTCTTACAAATAAATAATGCTTAATACTGATCAAACCAGCGAAGAGGAGAAGCAGGATTTCTCATAGTTAATCCGCGACGGGCCATCACTAAGCTATGAAGTGCTTACAGGAGAAAACATCGGTATTCAAGATCAGTTTTGTCTGGCGTTTATTGTTTTCGAAAAGACATTTAAGATCATCCATAACTGGGACATCTCTGAACGTGGTTAAGGTAATTGAGGACATGAATAGACAATACTGGAATAATAAAACTCCTTCAGAACAGCAAGAAAATATCAGTAAAAAGGATGCTTGACAAGGAAACACATGTCAGAACTGTAAACTGCGCACGTAGAGGACATTCCCAGGCATTAAGATTTGTATGTCAGATGAATAAGCATAAATGTCGAGCAGTCTGTCGGTGTTAGATTTATTGATGACAGTTCTATGTTAGGGAATCGAGGGAGAAGCTACGAGAAGTGAATGTTGAGTTGAACGCAAAGAGGTTCCAGTTCGACTCAAAATATAAAGACGAAAAACACGGAAGTTACAATTGGCAAACATGTTCAGTTTTTCCGGTAAAATTTAGAAATGAAGTGCGAGAGAATGTTGAGAAGAAATGAGCAAAAAAAACAAGAAACTTAGATGTTTTCAGATCTTGATATTGAAATGAGGCAAAGAATACGAATAAAATGGATGGCTTGTGGTAAACGTGTTAATGTAATAAGAGGCAGTGGGTATGTGGAGAGAGAGAGAGAGAGAGAGAGAGAGAGAGAGAGAGAGAGACCACTTATGACCTAAACCTTCGAGTGTTAAGAAATATAAAGGATAATATCATAATTCTACATGTAGGGATAAGGAGCGAGCCACGTAGATAAAAGGACAAATATCCATCACAATTAAGCAGCAGGTGTGTATATGGTTAGGTCACGTCCTTCACAGGCCTGATAAGAGATGGACAATGAGGGTAACAGAGTGGGGACCCAGAGGTGATGAGCCATGCAGGGGTAGGGGGCAGGCAAGAAACGAGATTGAGAAATGAGATCGAGCAAATATGTATGCCAGATTAGGGTAGTGGTAAAGAGAGAGAGAGAGAGAGAGAGAGAGAGAGAGAGAGAGAGAGAGGACACTTGAGAAATTTAAGATATTTCTATTCCTATCACTATCTCTTCATGTATAAATCTGTAACATACTCCTTTTATCCCTTTATGCGATATCCCTTCTATTTTCTTTGTGGAGAATGGTTTTCGTGTATAATACCTGTAGCATCTACAGTAGGGGTGAATGTATATGTCACCCAAGTGTGTTCTGATAATTTACTAGGCTTTGAAATCAGGCTTCCAAATTTGAGTCCAAGAAGAATAGCAAAGGCATGGCCATTTTATGTCGCAGTTTCCAAGCTAAGTGTCTCTATAACAACTGACATTTAAGAGCGTTTTGTTTTTTCTTATTTTTCATACAAATTTTCACGCTGATTTCATTGCCAAGTGTCTGTTACCCGTAGAAGTGAAGATCAGTGTATAACCAAGCAGTCTTATTTACACCTTAAGCTCAGAAACCTAACATACACTAGTTCCTGGTCTGCCTGAAGTCTTTTCCCCGGCTCAGTCTACGGGATTAGCTCGCCAGGTTTCACTCCGACGCGACAGGTTATCAGAATGGCGGCCGTACGTGACTGAGCTCAAAGTATCACCTCGCCAGAATATAACCCCTTCGCTACGAGGCGTCATCCCTAAGCTGAATAATAGCGGTTAATTTTAAAAGAACAAAGCAAGAAGAACATAACACTGGCTCCAAGAACACTTTTTTTTTCTTTTTTTTCTTTTTTCACCCTTTCAGACCGATTACTTATTTTATCTACATTACTGGGCTTCAGGGAGATTTTTCGAATTGGAGTCCAGTGGTAAAAATAAAACAGAAAATACGTCATTGGACTGAAAGGGTTAAGTGTGTTTAGCTGCTCTCTGCGTCGCTGCTGAATGCGCTGTGTATCATGGCATGCAGGCTAACCACATCCAGTACTCACATGGCTACACCTTCGGCCTTTCAGATATACAGTAATAATACTGTTTTAGTAGTAGTAGTAGTCGTAGCAGCAGTGATAATAATAATGATAATTGTGATAGTAGTAGTAGTAGTAGTAGTGATAATAATGATAATAATGATGGTAGTAGTCGTGGCAGTAATAATAATAATAATAATAATAATAACAAAAACAATAATAATAAGAACCCGTGTATTGGCTGGCTTAGGGGATCCCGTAACAAACTTCTCGGTGCGATTTATTTTCCTTATGACACCTTAACATCAGTGCATTCGATATATTTACAAGTTTATTTCAATATTGGAAAGATATAAATAAAATACAAGTGGCTGTTAACTCATTTATTGCGGTGTCGACTTTTTATTATTTTTTTTTTTTATTTCTGACGATTTTATTCAGTTTATATAAGGACTCTTTCTCTCTCTCTCTCTCTCTCTCTCTCTCTCTCTCTCTCTCTCTCTCTCTCTCTCTCTCTCTCTCTCTCTCTCTCTCTCTCTCTCTCTCGATAAGTGTCTCTGAAGGTAAATTAAATATCGTAGTAGTAGCACGAATTAAATTATATACACATCGTACTGAAGAGGAGTTAGGGCACACACACACACACACACACACACACACACACACACACACACACACACACACACACACACACACACACACACACACACATGTCAACTAGGAATACTTTATCACATGTAGCTCACGTCCCCGTCCCTCCCCAATTGGAGTGATGGATCCAGAGAAGACAACACTTCATCCTTCCACCCCGACAGGTTACTCTGACCGGAATAAAGGCGTCTGTCGGTGGCTGGCATGACATACGAACTTCCTCATCACTACACTTCTTCCTTTGACTCCCGACAGGCCTCTCTGAGCTGAATAAAATCGTCTTCTTCTGATAACCTGAAGAAAATACTGAGTTTCTAATCACAGCACTCCATCCTTCCATCCCGACAGGTCACACTGAGGTAGAATAGAGGGACTGTAATAGAATAAGACGTTCCTATACTCTGTTCACTTCAACTAGGCACAAAATTGTCAGGTCTCCTTCTTAAATGCTGAGGTGCGAGGAATGATAAGCACTAGAATGTA
This sequence comes from Coenobita brevimanus, assembly GCF_032717465.1. Lineage (NCBI taxonomy): Eukaryota > Metazoa > Arthropoda > Malacostraca > Decapoda > Coenobitidae > Coenobita > Coenobita brevimanus. The sequence goes on from NC_137043.1 coordinate 33,884,113, forward strand.
ATCGCTTGTCACGGGAAAGTGCCGTGGAAAGGAAGGCTGTACTGTGGAGCCTTAGTATTGTCTTATTCTGCTACTGAGTTACAGGAAATATGCTGGAAAAGGAAAAAAAAAGTCCACCAACACTAACAAAAAAAAAAGCTGCGCCATCGTAGTGAAGTGGTTGACCTTTAGGGGGAGCGGGGGTTCCTGAGTGGAGTAAAGTCGTCTGGCGTGAGTTTTTTTTTTTTCTTTTTTAATGCAAGGAAGAAGGAACCAAAGGCCAGAACTCCGTAAGGTTGTTCCCTCTGAAATATGGTACAAGAGTTCTTAAGCGTCGGCCAGAGCGTAAAGCAATATTGTGTTAATCTTTTTTACTGTGGCAAGTTTCTCTGAGATGAAGTTGTGTGGCGGTATCTGGAGTAGGAGACATGTTAATAATAATAATATTATTATTATTATTATTATTATTATTATTATTATTATTATTATTGTTATTTCTCGGCCAGAATGTTAAGCTCCTGAATCCATTGACTTCTTTTAAGTTTTTCCTTCTTATTCTAGACAAATATCAAAATTCGAAAGCAGACTTAGAGAGTACACTTCTTTTGCTGCAGAGATTAAGTCGAAGAGTCCCTCCTAAGCAGAATAAAATTGTCTGCTGGTAACAAGAGTTCAATACAATAAAGACGTCATCGAACTGAAGGGGTTAATCCGATGACTGCGACAGGTTTTTCTGGGGTGAATGAAATCTGTCGGTAAATAAAAGACGAAGTTCCTGGCATTCAGTCAAAATGTAAGGCAGCAGAGTTTTATCCCCTTTAGTACGAGGATGTCTTTGGGCTCATTTCCGCCTCTTCCAGACGATTTAATTCAGCTTGGGAGAGAGACTGAACGGTAGAGGAGTTAATGAAGGCAGTATCTAAACAGTCCAGCTCGAGAAGTCGTTAAGTTTAAGAAAATCGTCTGACAATAGAAGGAATTTATAGATAACATTTTAAAAAGTTAGAGCGGTAAAGAGAGTAATGCTATGACTGCCATAGGTATTAGTAGGAAGAAACTGTTCTGCCTATCTATAGCCAGACGCCATAATCCCGTAAGGGGTGGTCGTTTGTCTTTGAGTTTATTGTTTTACAGGGAGGGGCACCAATCCTCCACCAACCCACCTGTTGACACGTAGGGAACACGTGGTCATCACCCAACGTTGTAAATGGTTTCTGGGCTTACAGGAAACCATTTGGCTTGTCACTCAGTGTAAAGCTACCTCAAAAGGAAAAAAAGAATAACAAAAGTGACAGGAAAGATGGGAGAATGGGAAGAGAGGAGGGCGGAATGAATGACAGTGGTGAAGGAAGGGCCGCATTTCATTTGGGCGCTCAAATGAAATGTCAAAGCATCCAAATGAAATGTGCCGGAAGGAAGAAATAGGCACCACTACATCAAGGAAGTGGATGATAATCGCCACCAAGTACAAAGCTTTTATTTCTCGCCTACGACATAAAGTAGTCTAGTAATTAACCCTTAAATCCTGCTAATTCTCTCTTTTTTTTTTTTCAGTTTATTCTTGCTAACTCTAGATCCCGTATTCTCTTCGATTGAGGAAGCTCCCTAACACCCTTTTCTAAGCGATTTATTTTGTTAATTTTACCTTACTGCCCTCTTTTGTGTCACGTAAATCCTTCCTGCATCACCATACTCTGCATAAAGAACGTAAAAAAAAAAAAAAAAAGGATAATCAGCTAAAAATAAATCGCTACGGAAGAGTTGTTAGAGAGCTTCTATACCCGATGAGAATACGAGCCTAGTGAAAATTAAGTGAAAAATAAGTAAGGAAATGAGAAAGTAAGCAAATAAGTAAGTTAGTGAATAAGTAAGTGAGTGAGTAAATAATTAAGTAAGCGAGTAAGTAAGTAAGTAAATAAGTGAGTTAGTGAATAAGTAAGTGGGTGAGTAAATGATTAAGTAAGCGAGTAAGTAAGTAAGTAAATAAGTGAAAATGAAGTCCAAGTTAGTATGAAAGAAATGGTAGACCTCAAGCCGGTAAATCCACGGTCTCTTTGACTTCGGAATTTTCGTAACACCTTCGGCTCAGCAATTCATTCTGTACATTGCAAATCAACACTATCAGACTCCTTTGACGCACTCTCCGAAAAATCGAATAGCGTCAGTTATAATGAATTACTAGACTTGTCCTGACCGTGAGGGAGTCGAGGTTACATGCAAGGGGATATGAAGGTGTAACAAGGAAAATAAATCACCAAGAAAGAGGTGCTTAACAAGCCTCCCATCCAAGCGGTATTACGGATCGTTGATGATTTTGGTTCGTAACCCCTTCAGTCCTAAGGAATCTCGCAAAAATTTATCATCATCATCATCATCACGATCATCACCATCCATTATCATTACATCATCATCATTATCGTTTTTATCACCATCATCACCATCATCACCATCCATTATCATTACATCATCATAATCATCATCATCATCACCACCAGCAGCAGCATCACAATCATCATGCATTATTATCACCATCATCACCATCCATTAGCATCATCATCATCATCACCCCAACAGCATGTTCCGCAAATAAATGAAGTGGGCAGAATCCAGACCAATTTAACACTGATAAGAAAATACCCAAACGTGCATTAAGCCCCTTGACAAGCCCTAAACTGCCAGCCCCTATTATTCCCGTGCCTAAAGTAAAAATTCCAGATCCTTAATAATAATACCAGATGTCTAATAACCCAACAAAAATTACCCATCTCATAAAATGCCAAGCTTTAAATACCATATCAAAATTACCATCAACTGAATAAGCCGGTATTTATCTCCCTGATTTTGTGGTGCGAAATCCGGGCAATAGTGGGCTTGTAAAATGGGGGCTGATAGTATGTCCCTTCATGTGCTTGCCTGTGTTAGCGCTGTGTTGGTTCCTACTGATGACATACGGATATACATACGCAAACGTTGCCACTATAACACATTACCTTTCACATGTACTGCTCTCGCTATGGACCCTCCTTTCCTGTTCGTACTTGGCCTGCAGCGGGAAGGGTTAATTCTGGCCATTACTCTTTCTTTGAGGACAAGACTGAATGCTGCAGTAGACCCCATGTGGACTAATAAACATTTCAGATATATAGAAATTTGCCAACCTCGATGTCTCAAGCCTTCCACTGCGAGAAGAATATAATAGTTTGTTGGTTGGAGGAAATAAACCATCGCACAGAAAGGGTTAGTAGAGAGACTGTTTCTAACCTTTACCTTGGCAAAATCGTCTGTAAACAGCAAGAAGAAAACATAAAAGACACCATCGACCTGAAGGACTATTTTTTCCCAGCCCTGTCAGTATCTAGTACGAATGCCTCCTTGTATCGTGATGTCTCAAACCCTTCATTCCTGCGACTTACTCTAAATTACATTCTTTTTCCCTCCAAACGATTTGTATTCGGCTTTTTAGAGACTTTTAGAATCAGGGGGTTAGGTGTAGCTTTCATAAGTCCCATAACTACAGAATGACGCCTCAAAATCTAATAAAATCGTCTGGTGGCAGCAAGAATAATCCATCCATCCATTAAATACGTCTTTGGTTTCGTGGGTTTACCTCTTAAGCACCAGACGCCACTAGAAGTTGCTAAAAAAAGAAAAATCTCTTGGCCGTAGCAAGAGTAAAGTAGATCTAAGTCATCATGTAATAGGTTAACTGAGATCATTTATAACATCTTGAGAAAAGGTCTTCCTGAATGAAACAAATCGTCTGGAGATGGTGAGAATAAAATTAAGAGTCATCATCGCAGTGAAGTGGTTAGTGGAGACCATCTGAAGCCCTTTAGTAAGAGAGATACTTCCTAAATTGAAACAAATTATCTGGCTACAGCAAATTTAAGTGGAATAACTATTTTGTGCCGAACCTGGACTTTAATGAATGAATCTGATGAAGTGTTTGTAAATTTTATCATTACCTCTTTCAGAATATTTTATATAGCTCATGAGAAACTTTTGGAATTGTAGGGCAATATACAGCCTTGAAATATGGCAAGATACAGCCTTGATTAACCTCTCCAGTACGAGAAGTGTTTCCTAGACTTGGAGTTTGGAGGTAATTGCTTAAAATATTAAACCCTTTATCTGATTAAAGAAGTTAAAGCCTAGGTCCTGAAATTCTTGGTGTGACATCGATCGAAAATAAATAACCACAGATTTTCTTATTTTTCCATGTTTCTGCTTCTCTTTGCAGACCGTGGGCCGTCTCCGTGGTCCAGTGGTCTGCTGAGTGCTAACAGATGGCGTCACACCCTCACAAATTACCAGTCTTGGCGTTAATGCCCGCTGTCCATGCTGAGTTTAAGATGTGTCTAACGTCTTAGGCAGTACAAGTGGGAAGAGGTGAGAATTTTAAACCACTGAGAACAATGACCTTTTTACATTTACCCTTCTTTTCTTTTCATTTTCTTTCTTTTTTTTTTTCCAACCAGTGCTCGCTCCTATGACCTCATGCCATTTTCTCAAAGCCGGTTGGACTGAAAATACCTGTGCATATGCCTGAGCCTATTATTGCAGGATACTTCTCTCTGAATTTAGATTTAAGTCTTTCAATTTAACTTATTGCCTAAAAAGTATAAAAAGACATGAAACCACAGGCAGATGAGTGGGGAACCATTATGCGCCTAACCAATCATCCCAACAGTTTTGAATGCCGCTGCGATGGGACGAGTTTGATTAGAACATGTCATCTAGCCTGTTTGCTCTGTCTTATGAGTTACAGATACGAGCAGTTACATGTATTGCATAATAGAAGCAAATTTTGAGAAAAAACAAACATTTGCTCGTAAACTTTGCCTCTGTTTTATTCTAACTACCGCAAGACGATTGTATTCAGCTTAACGGAGACCTGTCATAGTTGAAGGAGTTAAAATTTCCATCAACTCGTTCGGGACGATGGTAGCGTATAGCTGAGTCTTGATACCGCCAGACGATATTATTCAGCTCAGGTAAGACATCTTGTAGGAAAGGGGTTAAAAGTACTCGCTATTGACCCTTTCAGAACAATGACGGAGTCCTTATTCTTACTGTACCACTGCCCGATAATTTTATTATGTTTAAAGAAGATCTCGAAGAAGTAATAGTAATAGTTGCAACCTCTGACTCATCTGAATGGGGACCCAATGGACTGCAGGCTAGAGCTGCACTGCTGCAACTCAGCATCCTCCCTCTAGGAGACAGGGCAGAGATGAGGGACGTTATATACGGGACAATGGATCCGTCCGATCATATTGGCGCCATTACGTGAAAGCGCTCCTCTCCAGCACCGATCTCGACGTGAAGGGGTTAAATATGTCGCAGTTTTTGTCATCTGTTTTGTGTGTGTGTGTGTGTGTGTGTGTGTGTGTGTGTAATATTAGTTTATTTCTCAACATGCTTTATTTACAATAATCGTTTTCATGTACAGTAGATATTAATGTTATTCATTGAAAATCTTTAATTTTTAGCCCGCCAGACTGTCTAGTTCCGAAAATATCGAATTGCCATCCCTTCGAAAGCATCATTCCCTCATAGCACCTAGATTTCAAACACCCCTCTTCCAGAAATGCGAACTTGAGTGTTTCTTTTCAAAGGAGTACTTGGGTAGCTTGCTCAGACTGATTTTTTTACAACTTTGTTTTGTCGAGTGATATCCTAGCAGTTAAAAATTACCTCAGTTCACCCTCTGACTTGTGTACTTTATTCAGGCAAATGCTTGACTATTTGTTGGCAAGTGTGATCTCACCATTAGAAGGTTGATTACGCCAGACTAAGGATTCATTATTCCCCGTCCGTTCGTGATTTCCCTCCGGGGGCCAAAATGGTCCTATGTTAGCTAGGGTAAAATTTCAGTATTCGATTATCAAGGAAAAGGGGTTATAATGCCCTCGACTACAAAAAACTGATGTTTGTTACAGGTAGATTAAAAATGACCAACTCAGAGCGTGAGAACGAGAGTTCGTCCTAAACCCCCTCCGTTTAACCCTTTTAAATAATATAGTCTGGATTTATCATAATATACTCCCTGTCAGACGATCCCAGTAAAGAGTTTAAGATTCCCGACTCAAGAGATGAGACTCAAAGAACGAGATTCCACCCGTAACCCCCCATTTTCTGTAAGTAAAATCGTCAGGCGCTGGTTAGAATCGCAGTGGAAGATTTAACCCCCTTCCCATAAGAGGCCCTTCCTGAATAATAAATTATCGTCGTAGAAAAACCTTATCATAGAGACTGATGGGTAGATTATGGCTGATAGAGGCTTTTTTATTTTTTTAATCCCATCAGTCAGAGGCACTTCTAAAAAAAATTTCAAAGTGCCTGGTCGTTGCAAGAATGAAATAAACATGCGCGAATTTACCATAAAAGTTGAAAATTTCTGACGCCAAGCTAGAGAGCCGGTGCACGAGAATTTTCCACCCCCAAATTGAAGACGTCTGGCGCTAGTTAGAATAAATTACTCGTGTTAGACGAAGTGGTAAAGATTCATAACACCATCTGAATATAATCATCTGGTGTTAGGAAAAAATTAAAGAGTTGAAGACTGAAAATGCGAAACTCAAAACTCAAGAGAAAGAACACGAGCATTCTTCCCCCCCCCCTCCTCAGAAAAAATAGATGTAATAGAAACGAATACGTAAAATAGAATCGTATGAAAATAATTAGAATGTAGTACTAAAGTCATATGGTCGAGGCGAAGAGTTGAAAATACCAAACACAAAACGCCATACCCAGAGCACGAAAGCGGCTCCCCCCCCCTTCCACTTCCTCGTTTTAAAGGGTGTAGGGAGGGGGGAGTGGAGGGGGTCAAGTCGTGAGGGAGATAAGCATCAGGCCCACGCTTTTACCCTCCACCCCCACTTTAAACCCCCCTCTCCACCTTCCCCCCCCCCAGTACCTTCAACTTCCCATCATACAACGCCCCCTATACATGTGTGCTCCCCCTCCCTTTCCCTTCCCTTCCCCTCCCCTCTCCCCTCCCCTCCTCCCTCCGTATGCCCTTTCTTGGTTCTGTCTTCTCCCCTCCCCTTCCCCCCATCTCTACCCCTCTTTTTCCCCCCTTCTTCCTCTACCTTCAGTCTTCCTTCATACAACGCCCCTTATACACATCTGCCCCCGTCTTTCTCTCCTCCTCCTCTTCCTTTCTCTTTACCCCTCCTTCTCTCTCCATTTTACCTAATCCTTGGTTCCGTCTTCTCCCTCTCCCCTCACCATCTCTCCCCTTGAGTTAATGGCAACTTATAGCTTATGTTTCATTGTTTTGTGCATGTACGTAATATTATAGTCACTAAAGTCCCTAAAGACCATCAATCCTCCTAAGCACTCGCAGAAAATGGCGGCACTCTCTCTCACATGTCACCAGTTGGGTACGAACTCCTACAGTTCACAGTGACATAAAGCCATATCATTTAGGTCTATTTTTATTTCTTGTCGGTCGGTCTTGTGAGTGATGAGTGAAAACTGTTTTAACCCCTGTATTTCGACGACCTATTTTTGTATTTCATTCTAGCTGTCTCAAGACGATTTTATTCTATTTAGGAGAGACCTTTTGTGATGAAGGAGTAAAGAAAGGCTACATCTATCCCTCCAGTAAGTAAAGGCTCTCCGAAGCTTAGTAAAATCGTCTGGAGACTAGTTGGAATAGTCACCGTCGGACTGAAGGGGTTAACGAAGGTCACATTAAACCCTTCCAGTTCCTGAAACCTCTCCTAAGCTTAATAAAATCGTCTGAAGGATGCAAGGATTAAAAGGCCATTGGGCTGAAGGGACTAACGAAAGCAAATCCCCCAAACAGTTCCCATCTTGAGCCAGGACCGATCCTCCATCTAAGATCAGCACTTCACTTCCATACCACTTAACACTTTACAGATGCTGTTTTGAGAGTGTTGAAGCGGCAGTGTAGGAGTGTGTGGGTGGGAGTGACAGTGGCGTTGTAGCAGTGTGAGGGTAGTAGTAGTGTGACGATGTTGGAGAGATACTGTGAGAGTGTGAGAGCGGCAGTATAAGTGTAAAGGTATGGGAGTGGTGGTATGGGGGGACAGCATGGGAGAGTGTGGGACTGGAAGTGTGAGAATGTTAGCATGGGTGAAATAACATGGGAGTGGCAGTGTGAGAGCAGGAGTGTGAGGAAGCTGGAGCGCAGTTAGAGTGTGAGAATAGCAGTAAGGGTGTGGGAGTGGTAGAGTGAGAAAAATGAAGTGATAGTATGTGTGGGGGTGGCAGAAAGTGTGAGAGTAGGAATAACAGTGTGAATGTCAGTGTGAGAGTGCTGGTGTGGTAGTATGAGAGTAGGAGTATGAATATGATGGAGTGGTACTAGTATGAGAGTACAAGAAGTGGCAGTAAGGGTGTGGGAGAAACGGTGTGAAAATTGCAGTGTGAGAATGATATATTTGCGACGTGTGGGGGGAATGGCAGTGTGAGAAAGCTGAAGTGATGGTGTGTGTGAACTGGAGTGGCATAAAGTGTGGGAGTGGTATGATACAATGTAAGAATGAGTGATAGTTACAGTGTGTGTGTGTGTGTGTGTGTGTGTGTGTGTGTGTGTGTGTGTGTGTGTGTGTGAGAGAGAGAGAGAGAGAGAGAGAGAGAGAGAAAGAGAGTGTGTGAGTCAGTGTGTATTTGTGGGAAAGGAAGTGTAAGAAAGTTAAAGTGGCAGTGTGTGTGTGTGTGTGTGTGTGTGTGTGTGTGTGTGTGTGTGTGTGTGTGTGTGTGTGGCGTGGCGAGCTGTATGGTAAACACGTCACCACTCGTTTATTTCCCATCCATCTTAATTTTTCGTCGGGTCATCGTTCTTCATGAGAGACTTGTTCGCCATCTTCCTCTTTTTTTCCCCCCCTCGCAACACGACGCTAACGATGACTTCTAATGGTCCTCGTTAATGCTACAGGCGCGGTCCCTCTTGTAGGTGTGTGGTGTGTGGGTGTTTTTTTATTTTTTTATTTTTTTTTTACACTCACTGCGCGTAGTTTGGAGCCAAAATGCGTATCTCCAATTTTACGAGAGCTCTCCCCATCGCCATCATCATCCTCATTAACATCATCATCATCTTAACTCTTTTTGCCATTAATCCATAGGGTGGGCAAACTTAGGCACTTCAGTACGAGATATGTACCTATCATCATCATCACTATCATCGTCATCATCATCATCATCATCATCATCATCATCATAACACTGATTACCATTACCACATATTGTAGGTAATATCCAGAACTGTAAACATTAAAACTATCAGCGTTGGTCTTCCCTAAGGTAAGAAGAGTATATTGCAGGAAATAAAGATGATAAGAAAACAGACCACATAAAGCTGAAAGGATTAATGGGGTTAATAAAAGTCAGCCCTAAACTGAATAAAAAAAAAAAGTGGCAGGAACAGAGCGAGAATCGGCGTCATCATACTGAAAGACTATGACACAGCAACACAAAGACCACGATATTAGAGAACAGACCACACCACGGAGACGAAAGTACAACATGCAGTCGTTACCACAAAACACACACACACACACACACACACACACACACACACACACACACACACACACACACACACACACACACACACACACACACACACAACACGAGAACATACGAGCCCCAGCACAGCAGCTATCAAAACAGCAACAGAGATTACAACACAGCAGCAGAACAGAAGCCACGGGGCAGGAGATAGGTCGGTGAGGTGAGGGCTTACGTGAACAAGGCGGCAGGTGTTGGCCCGCCGCATGTGAAGGTCACAAGGCAAACCTGTTTATCTCAGCCTGCCACCCCACCCCACGCCACCACACCCACACAGGCACAGGCACTCACGCACCCACCTACTCCCAGGCACTACACCACACCCACACAGGCACAGACACACACGGACGTGCACTCAGTCACACATTGGTAGGCACGTATATACAGGATATCCGCACAGACAGGCACGCTCACCAAACAAGTGGGCTTTCAGGCACACCCACACAGACAGGCACGCATAACAGGCAGGAAAGCACTCAGGTACACCCATACAAGCAGACACTCTTAACAAACAAATAGGCACTTAGATGCACTCACACAGGCATGAAGTCAGGCACACTCGTACAGCCAGGCACGCAAGCGCATCCAAGAGAATAAGAAAACAGAGGAGACAGCAAAAATACTAAATCGAGGAAAAAACAAATCTTACTTTTAAAAATCACACAAAAAAAGGAAAACCACATAAGAGCAAAATCAAGAGAGAAAAGAAGATATAAAAACACAGTAATTAAGAAGACGAAAAAGAGCAAACGTATATCAGCATAAAAATAGACGAAAGAGAGAGAGAGAGAGAGAGAGAGAGAGAGAGAGAGAGAGAGAGAGAGAGAGAGAGAGAGAGAGAGAGAGAAATAATTGCTTAAAAAATTGAAAACATTTATAACTAAACTGTATCCGAAAATGAACGAAGTAAAATAAACATCATAATCCCAACTCCTTAAAATTACACAGAACTCTAATGATGAAAGATAATAAATTGCACAGGAAATAAAGCATAACGACAAATAAACCAAAAAACGAAAATAAAGCAAAGCACAATGGTTATCGGAGAAAAATAAAACCCAAGAGAACCACTGTTTTAATAACGAATGTCATGATGTGAAAGAATAACGTTTAGAGGAAGGAGAAAAACTAAAAAAAATGAAAGAAATGAAAAGAAAAACAGAATTACGTATCAGAACCAAACGAGAAACCAATCACAAAAAAAGACAAGAGCAAAGAAAAACAAAGGCGAAATAAAAGCTGATAACAGGAGAAAACAAAGAAAAATAAGAATAATAAAAAAAATCGTAAAAGCCAAAGGAATCGCCTCGTCCCTTATTAACGCAACCAAATGCAGTCAAGAAAATACCAGAGAAGGGAAAGAAAAGAAAGGAAGAAGTGAAAAAAACACACACACACTAAAGTACACATCGCCAGAAATGAAGAACCAAAGAACACAGGGAGGCTTAGAATCTGAGAGGAAAATAAACAGAGTAAAAAGGCAAGAAGAATCTGACCCAAAAAAAAACAAAAGAGGAGAATCGTATAAAATAAAGTAATAAAAAACGGGAAGTTCGTCTAAGAAGTAAGTAATATAAGGGAATCACATAAAAGATGGCAAAATAAAGACAAATAAAACATATAAAGAAAAACCCGTGAAAGAACCACCGTCAATGTTGATGAAGCAGGGCAATGACGCCAACACATTTGCCATTCCGCGCGGCTTTCCTACTCTTTAGCCGGGCCGTCAGCGGGGTGTGAGGCCTGGGACAGAATGCAGCGCTAGTTGATGGGACAGGGACGCCATCTTGGGTCCAAGGAGAGAGACAGAAGGAGAGGGAGGGAGGGAGGAGTTTGGTGCAGGCAGTGAGAATGAGACGGGGAGAGGGAAGGGGGGAGTGAATGAGAGAGTTAAAAATATAGAAACGGAAAAGGAGAATGAGAGATGCAGTAAGCGAGGCAAAGAGAGAGAGAGAGGGGGGGGGGAGAGTTAGATAGCATGTAGCACTAGTTGACGATCAATGCGGCCATTTTGTGTCCAGCCTGGAGATAGGAGGGAATGGAGAGGAAAGGAGGGAAAGAAGGGTAGGGGGGAAGGAAAGATGGACGAAGGGGGGGAAAGAGGAAGAGGAGGACTTGAAATCGCAAACAATGAGAGCAGGAGATAGAACATGCATTGAGAGAGAGAGAGAGAGAGAGAGAGAGAGAGAGTACCGAAGTGGTTAATCAAGATCATTTTAAACAGACAGCTACCAATTCCCTCAGCTGACAAAATTCGCCTGACGTTAACAAGAACAAACTGACCCTGAGAATTCATTGCAGGGAAAGAGTCAGTATTGCTCACGTGTTTTTTTTTTTTTCCAGTTAGATAGAAGGTTTCTGATCGTTTTCTTAACCCTCTTGACTGCGTTCGATTCCTCTGTCGTTAATATAATCGGAAGTCTTTAATGAGGATAAAATACTCAAGCTCAGACGTCGCAGAGAGAAAGACATTTTTTTTTATTATTTTCTCTTGAAGCTCGTGGGATTCCTCTTTGCTAAAAAAAAATCGTCTTCAGTTAATAAGCGTTTGAGCAGCTTAACTCTTTAATTCCAGCTACGTCTCTTTTTTATTTACTCATGTTATTTCCAGATGATTTCCTTCGACTACATAAGGTGTCGCGTACTGGATGGGCTACTGAAAGTATATGTCTGACACCACTAGTTCAAGAAATTATCTGGAGATGGCAATAATTAAAAAAATAATAATAATAATAATAGTTCCGGCAGTGAAAGGGTTAAGAGCGGCATCAAAATAGCTCATAGGAGGTTGAAAAATGATATTCACTTTCTGGGGAGGGTGAAAAACTGGAAGGCTAACAGGTCTGGGTGGAAAAAGCCAGCAGAGATCTTGACCCTGTGGCAAACTTGCACTTGAGAGAGAGAGAGGGGGGGGGGTAGAGGGACAGAGTTTATCATGGAAGTGTTGATATTATTTCGGATTACGGGATTTTATTGAGGGATTTCATTCTTGAGCAAATGTGAAAATATGACCTTAATTCTGAACTACGATTAAATAAGCAGATAAATGGAAAACTTTATTTATTTACTTATGTTTATTTATACTATATTTCTTCATATTTTTTTATTTGTTTATTGATTTGTTTATTCAATTATGTAAAGCCGTCATCTGCCTCCTACAGTCAGACAGTTCAGTGATGGGTGAAGGTCTCTCATCTTTTTAACACTAACCTATTGAGTGTTAGCCTCTTCCATCCGATCCCAGGAAATATATGAGTTCATTTCTCCGTTTTATTGTCCGTCTTCCTCGTTGTCCCATTCCATTTCTAGGTCTCCATTTCATGCCCTGATTGTCAACCTAAAATTCTTCTACGTGACCTGCCACTACTAGCTTCTGCTTTTTAATTGCGACGATTACATTCCCAATTTTCGTCTGCTTTTAGTCATGAAGTACTTATTTTATCCACACCAGATACCTAATATAATTCTTTCCATTCCTCACTCAGGTCCACTAATCTTACGTTCCAAGGTTTTTGTCGCCTCCATGTTTCCCATCCAAAAGTTGCAACAGGATGGACGTGCTTGTATACGTTCCTCGTTCCTCTGTCTTTTCCTTTCTTTTACTTTTTTCTGGCAGTGACATGTTCTCTGCAACATATTGTTACTTAGCTTACAATAAATGAATAAAAAAATAAAACTCCATCTCAGTGTTATCCGGATGATGATGATGAATGATGTATATATACGATATTATATATACGGTATATACTGTACATATATATATATATATATATATATAGATATATAGATATATATACTGTATATATATATATATGTGTAATATATCTATCTATCTATCTATATACTGTATATATCTAGATAGATAGATAGATTGTCTAACTTATGCATACACACACCCCGGTACGTATAGCTACACACACACACACACACACACACACACACACACACACACACACACACACACACACACACACACACACACACACACACACACACACACACACACACACACACACACACACACACACACACACACACACACACACACACACACACACACACACACATACAGTCCTCCATTCTCCCCCTACAACCCTTCACACACACACTACCCTTCCACACACACACACATCCCTCCACTCCCCCCTCCCTATACCCCCACACACAAAGATTCCGCCAATTCTTGATAGAGTGCGCCCTAATTTCTCACAAAGTAGAGTGTCGTGTCTTACAGGGGCCTGGAACGCTCAGTAAATCCGTAAAATATCCGAACCTGGGTACCCTAAGGCAGTACCTGGCTAATTAGCGACCTTATTGAGAGAGAGACAGAGACAGAGACAGAGACAGAGACAGACACAGACACACAGAGAGAAAGACAAAGAGAGATATTAAGCTCTGTGAAAGACATTATTTTGTTTTCACGGGTGCTTGTTAATCTTAAAATAAATAACTAAGAAACTTTATGAATTCGACGCCGTGAGATGAAAATGTGTCGACCGCGGCTTTCCGCATCTCTCTCTCTCTCTCTCTCTCTCTCTCTCTCTCTCTCTCTCTCTCTCTCTCTCTCTCTCTCTCTCGTATATTACGTAAATTATGTGGCTGCCGCATTTCTGAAGAGGCGAAAATTGCTCCACACATCAGTAGATATTAAAGACAGATAGACATATAGAGAGACTGACAAATAGGCATGTAGGTAAGATAGATATAGAATGATAGACTGATAGATAGATAGATAGACAGACAGTGTTATGTGATACTGGCACAGAATCGAAGAACGAAAAATAATTACTCAAAAAAAAACACTAGGTATCGCATGTAGATCGATAGACATACAGATAGATAGGCATACATAAAACCAGAGAGAGAGAGATAGTTAGATAGATAGATAGATGAATAGATAATATGCATCAAGTGGTATGGATTCAGAAAAAAATAAAAACAATATAAATACAGGAAAAAAGAAAATGCTGCACATATCACTAGTATTAAAGATAAAGATAGATGAATAAATAGATAAATAGACAGAGAAGCAGATAGATAAAAGTCAGTGAGTGGTATAAACAGAGACAAAATCGAAGAAATAAAAAAAAACTCTATACACCTCTAAGTAGAAAAATAAATAGATAGATAGACAAATACTGTACATAGACAGAGACAGACATACAGATAGACAGTTCGTAATTAAAATATTGATAGAGTGATAGATAGATGAATAGATAAAATGCCCTGAGTGTTAGGAGTACAGACAGAATCGAACAAAGAAAGAAAGTCTGCCTCGCACATATCGTATTAAAGATAGATTGCAAGCAGTTACATAGACAGATAGCAGATAGTTAAATAAATTGATACAGAGATAGGTAGATAGATAGATAGATAAAATGCGTTGAGTGATATGAGTACAGATAGAACTGAACAAAGAGGGCAAAAAAAGAATTTAAAAAAAAAATGGTGCACACATCACTAGGCATTAAAGATGTCACAGTGGGAAGATTGAGAGGGCTGAACTAATGCCCAGGTAAGCCTCAGTCCAGTGCTCATGAGTGGCTGAGTCCTGTGCAGAGACCGAGGCAGCACAAGGGTCTTTAACACAGCACACACAGACCCCAACAAAGCACAGAGATATCGTAACACATGGCCATCTCGACACAGTTCAACACAGCAAACATTGATCTCGAAAGAACATGTTAACACAGTATTTTTAACACAATATTCGAAAGTTCAAACAGAACACACACATCCCTCTGGACTTCACCATCAGGACTTACGTACAGCTCACGGAAAACTCAGTAGAACATAGATAGGCCCAGACACTTCACCGTGATAACTTCAGCACAGCATAGACCTCAGTGGGATACACAGAGGTCTAAGCACCTGAGCACAGGAAGACTGAGATTTTAACACAGCATCACAGTGACCAGAAGCCTCAACAAAGAGCAGTTTACGATGTTCAGTACAGCACACCGAGATCTTTACACACAGCAACACAAAGACCACACCACAGCCCACAGAAACCCCCCAAATCATAACTCAGCCCACAAAATCTTCCCCAGACCACAGGACAGCCCACAGAACCTCTCCAAACCGCAACGCAGCCCACAGAAACCTTCCCAGACAGCACATAACTCACAAAACCCTCACAGACCATAACAAAGGCCACAAAAACCTTCACAGGCCACACCACAGCATCTGAGGACCACAGCAAGGCACACCCCAGCGCAGCACATCACAACACCGCAAACTCCAACACAGGAACCTGAAAACCACAACACGCACACCACAACACAGCACACTTCTAGCACATACACACCACAACATAGCACACTTCTAGCACATACACACCACAACACAGGGCCCAGAAGAGCACAACACAGGGTCGGTAATGAAGCGTGCCGGATGCCCCCCCTCGCTGACAGTGTTAAGAGGGTGTAAGTAGGGCCTGAGAGACGGCCCCCCTCATACCCTCCCTCACCTCCTCTCGATATCACTTCACTTTATGTCTTCACCATTTCGGACCACAGCCTTCATTGATTTCTTTTTCACGGGCACTATTTTCATTTTATTTTGAGTTATTCTTTTTCGAGATTTTATGCGTGCTTTCTCAGGCAAAATTATATTTATAGCTATTCATAAGCCAAATTGTATCAACACTTTCATCACCCACTTTTGATATCATTTCACATTGTCTTCAACATTTCCAAAGCCAGCCTTCTTTCTTTTTTTTTTAACGGGTACTATTTTTATTTTACTTTTGCTTTTTTTCTTGGAGAAAAATATAATTTTATTTATTTTTTTGTTTATGGCTTTATTATGTGAAAATGTCTCTACACTTCGTCACTTCTTCTGAGAATCGTTTCGCTTTATGTCTTCACCACTTCAGACCTCAGCCTTCATTGATTTTTTTTTTTTTTTTGCGGGAACTATTTCATTTCTTTCTTTCCTTTTTGTCAGGTACTCTTTCATTTATCTCCTTTTTTTTTTTTTTACGTAAGTAAAATTTTGTGTGTTATCCTATATAGAATTATATTTACACCTTTGTCTTTCCCAGTCAGTATCAGTTTACTGTATGTCTTTGCATTTCGAACCCCGGTCTTCATAGATTTTTTTTTTAATGGGTATTGGTGTAATTTATTTGTGTCTGCTTTTCTCTGTTGGCATATACTTTTCTTAAGCAAAAATCAGTGTATACTCTAGTCACGTGTTCTCGGTATCACTGCACTGTAAGTCTTCACCATGTCTAACCTCAGCTTTCAGTTACTACTTATTCACAATTTCTACTGTTTTGATTTTTTTTTCCCTTGAAGACCTATGCAAGTCTCTATATGTGTATTTATGTATGTATTCCTCTCTCATATCATGTTCGTGTCACTTCACTTTGCTCTTCACCGTTTCGGGCTAGAGCTTTCATTTACATCTTTTTAATGGGTATTGTTTCCATTATATTTTTGTCTGCTTTTATCTCTATTATATGTGCAGAATTTCAAGTGTCTGTATCTTCTAATCTTTCGTTTCCTCTCGATGTTACTTCATTTTATGCCTTATCATTTCGGAGCCCAGCCTTCTATTATTTTATTTTCACGGCCATTATTTTGAATTTTTCTTTTCTTTCAGAGGTATGCAGAGCCGTTCAAGCGTACGCATATAGGCTAATGACGCAGGTGTGTATTGCTCTTTCTGTCCTTTATATATAAGGATTTTTTTTTTTTTTTTTTAGCATTTTTGACCTCAGTTTCATTTATTTCCCTTTCGTTTCAGCTGTGGTAGCCTACTGTATTTATTTCACGTCTGCGTTTCCATCAAACGTGTATGGAAATCTTGATAAGGCATAAGTATATCTGTATCGTTCGCTTCTCTTCCGAGCCTCACTCTGTTTTATGTCTTCATTTTTTCATCCCTCTTTTCGTGTCCATCGATTTCTGTTTTCTCTCAAACGCACACATGGATAAAATAAGTAGGAGGAGTAACAGAGGAAAGAAATTCTTCTTCTTTTTTTTCTAATATTTTGGACTGCATAGAGACCATCCTCAGACAGCCATGAGACTGAGGATGACATTAGTCCGAAACGATAGAAAAATAAAGAACTTTAGCTTTTTCCTGTATTTTCCTCTCACCCATTTCATCCTTTCCTTATATTCCTAGCGTCTGGTCTCTAAATTCACCTTTCTCTAACACCGTTTGATATCTCTGCTTTCCTCTAAAACTCATCGGTATATTATGTCATTTGCACATAACCTGCTGTACAGCGATCTAAATTTAGCCAAATATATTCGCCGACAGTGTCTGATTTACATAGTTTTCGTCCTGTTAAGTCAGAGTCTAAAATCAACAACACTTTCTACTGACTGGAGGGTTTTATTTTTCTTCCCTCGAGTTCCGTCTTTGTTTCTGTTCTCGTTGTCTGAGTTTCGTTGTGCTTAATAGCGGTATTCTTCGTACCTCTACCCCGCATTGTGTATATATCTCTTTCTCTGACACTTACCCGACTCACTTTGCAGGCTTCACTGTTGTCGCCTCTTGGTTGAAGCGCTGCTAAGAATAGAAGCTTATATATATTTTTTCCATTGTCGTCCTCTTCTTCGTTCTCATATTTATTATTCTCTTTTATTTTTCATTGAGTTATTGAAATATGATCTTTCTTTTAGTGTACTGTATATATTTTTCCTTTTTGAATGCCTGTTTTCTGTTTTCATCATCTCGCGTTGGAAGCCTAGCTGATAGGGTATTAAGTGCTGATAAAAATAGTTCTCTCTCTCTCTCTCTCTCTCTCTCTCTCTCTCTCTCTGTATTTTTTTCTTCTTCTTCTCGTAGTTCTAAACCTACTTCACGATACTTTACATCATAACCCTGGCCAATCTTTTGAGGTCTTTAAAAATTGCCTCCTGTTTGCCTTATCTTCGTTGTTTCTTCTTTCGTTATCACTTCTCTTCCTTTCCATTTAATAAACAATTACTCATACAGTTACAAAAACAAATATCTTTAATTCGCTCCATCTTGAAGTTTCTGATTTTAATAAACATACATGAGGGAGAATTTGCTTTTACTGAGGCACTTTCTTCCCTTCCTTAATAGTTTCCTTCAGGCAGATATTTTGGTCTCGTAAGGTGCTTTTTCTTAATGCCTTCCTGTATGGCATCTGGCCGGAGGGTCTGGAGGGTTGAGGAGAGAGCCTTTTACTGTTTTGTCTTTTTCTTTTACTTCTGTGACCGAGAGTGTATTTGCCTATTAGCATTACGGCTGGATCACCTTGTCGTGGGTTATGAGGTCTGAGTGGTGTGTGTGTGTATCTGTTTAACTCTCTCTCTCTCTCTCTCTCTCTCTCTCTCTCTCTCTCTCTCTCTCTCTCTCTCTCTCTCTCTCTCTCTCTCTCACACACACACACACACACACACACACACACACACACACACACACACACACACACACACACACACAGACCGTTCCCAGGGCTCCAAGATGGTTATGCTAACGAGACGGGAACCCAGAGGAGGGCCCTTGGGAACTCCGGATCGCAAGTCGTGTCCTGGGAATATAGCCGCCCTCCTCGCCTCTCCACTGAACGTCTCAGCCACAGTCACTTCATTAGCAGTAACTGGTGACTTCGTTGATTGACCCCCTCACCAACGACCCATTATTTGACCTCTTTTGTGCTCTGAAAATGAAAGAATATAACTCTGATCGTCACAACAATAAAAAGAAAGGTAACAGAAAAAAAAAAACTCTGATCGTCTCAGTACGAATATCACAAAACCAAAAAAAAAAGTCTTTGCAATAACATTAATAATACGGATGTATCTTATGGATATCCAAGGGAGACCGCTTAGTTTATTTGTAGAGAAAAATAAAGATACATGTTTGTCACAAAAATATATACAGTAAGTAAAGAACATGGTGAGAAAACTAAGTGACTAATACAATCAGGTTCTTTCCTCCCTTATCACTGTCACCTTTGCTATCTACAACAGTTATCATCTGAGGTTGTTAGCTATATGGACAGTGCAATTTTTCACCTTAATAGTACGAATTTTCCTCATCTGTCTCTTGTCAAATTAGCAAAAACATTTTCTGTAGAACAAATCAATCACTTTTCAGTTTTGGTCTTGTATTTCTAAGTTCGTGGAATGACGTACGAAATTTACCTTATTACTGTGCCAAGTACAAGGTAGACTCTGTAATAGATAGCTAGGTAGATAGATAGATAGATAGATAGATAGGCAGGTAGGTAGTTACATAGATACAAATAGAAAGATAAAGAAATAGATATGACGTCTGTAAACTTAGCATTGTATGTGGATACCGATCTGTCGAGGGAACATCAAAGTCTCTATGTTCTTAGTCCTCTGAAACAGGAAGGATTATATATTAAAACTTATACAGAAAAGTCGCCAATCTAAAGTGAGAGATGGTAAAGCAAGTTACCTCTCAGGGCCTGTGGAGTGGCATGGAGGTGAGGAACGTGGTGCAGAGGCTGATGCTGTGGGAAAAATAAATAAATAAACACATGAATAAATAAATAACGAACACTCTGAGGCGGTTTTGTCATGTGGAGCGACTGGAGAGTGAGAAGCGGTCCAGGGCAGGTGTGAGAGCGAGGTGATTGGAGGAAAAATGAGCAGGAGGCCGAGTACAAAATGGAGAGTGCGAGGTGGCAGAGGATGTGGGGGAGGCTGGTGTGCTGTGATATGAGGGGTCGTTACTGAGGAGGAACATTAATGCCTGGAGGTTCACTTGTTTAGCTCTCCCTCCCCCCCCCTAAACACAGTATGCAGTGACACGAAACAGAGATATCGACTGACAGATGAAAAGGTATGAAAATAAAATTGGCCGTATTGACAGTAGTATAAATGTAGTAAATATAAAGTAATCTATGTAAATGAATTAGGAATAAGGTGGTGATAAATTCGAGGCTTGACATTGGCAGCATACTATCCTGTGAAAATAAAATGCAAGCAACAAGCCTTCATGGCATCAAAATCATCATCATCATCTAAACGTCACGTGTGCAACTGGTCACCTCTAAACTGTTTTCCTCGATCTATTTTTCTCACTGCCTATAACCTAACCTCCAGTCTGATAAACGCATTGTGTCAGGGAATGTCAAAATGAACGGATTTCGATTTGGGCAACTTTTTGTTAAGGTTTCTTTTAAAGGGCAAAGTTCTAAGGCATGTCAACCTTGGGTCCTTCCTTTTTTTTTATTTTTTTTTTTTTTATCCAGTCATAAACGGAGTAAGCAGGATCCAGAAATAGGAACAGGAAAACATTGTGCCATAAGTTCTGCTTCACCACACTCTTATGAGGAAGGGAACTGCAGTCATAGGCAGGCCGCAAGAATAAATATGAATGCCCTGACACTAAGCGGGAACATGAAATACTGAGTGTCCACAACCACGACAATAGCATCCAGCGTGAAGATCAATTATATTACCACATGGACTAGGTTTAATCCAATACGGGTTTCATTTTCTCTCTTCCTTTTTCTTTTTCTTTTGTCTTATTTTCTCCACGTCTTCTTTTTCTCTTCCCCTTTTCTTCCTTCTTGTCTTGTTCTCTTCACGCCCTCTTCTTCTTTGTCGGCTTTTCTGTTTTTTCTTTTTTCTTTTCTCTTTTTCTTATTTCCTTCTTGGTGGTCCGTTCCGCCGCTTTCGCTGATCCCAAAATTTAAAGTCAGAGCTGGCCTTCTTCTCTGATGGGTCAGTGAAGGGGAACCTTAAGGAAACGTGAGCTGGATTTGCTCCAACTTGACAGGACGGAGGGTGTGGGTGTGTAGGTGGAAGAGGAAAAGGAGAGACAGGGTGAAGGGTGAGTGGAGAGTGAGAGAGAAAGAGAGAGAGAGAGGGGGGGGACGTTATGGAGGTAGCATGAAGTTGGAGGAAGAAAGGAGGTAGAGGGACTAATACAGAAGGGTTAATGGGTGGTTGCGAGGGAGTGGGAGTTGCATCATCATCATCATCATCATCAAACCCATAGTTGCTGTACTTCAAATTAATAAATGGAGTGGATCTGGGGACTTCAGTTTCCATGAAAAGACTTTTCAATGGGTATCTCATTGTAACCCGAATAGCTGATGCAAGTGGTTGTTATAGTGAAAGATATATACCCATTTACTCGTACAGGACTGATTTTGAGTTTATTTTATGTATTTCTGTATGTATGTACACTTGTATGTATGTATGTATGTGTGTGTATGTGTATGTATTATAGCGGCCGGTAAGCACATGCTGGGCAAGGGTGGACATCTTTACTGTTCAAATTAAAGTCTTTTTATTAGACTGGTGAAGGACAACTGACCTACAAGGCTTAGATACACCATTTTTTATTACTGGAGAAGTGACCCCCTCCCCACCCCCAACTTAATGCTTCACGCACGGGAAAAGTAAGGACAGTAAACACAATTTTTGTATGTCATTGTAATCCGTCTTTTTCATCCAACAGTTTAATCTATGTGGTGTATTCGTTCATAATGCATAACTGCCTTCTGTTCAACTTTTCACTCTGTGCACCAAAATACCTTTTTCTTATTATTTGTTTTCATAAAAGTTGTACTGAAGTGAGAATTTGATTAACTGAGGTTATAACTGCGTGTGATGAGTCGACACTCCCTCACGAGATGAAGAGTTAAGCAACATTACATTTTTGTTATATCTCCCATATGTATATACTTTGCTACCCTTTCGTCAGCGTCAATAATTAGAGAGTCAGTCATTTGCGTAATATTAAGGTCGGACCACCAAGTAAACAACGTAAGATCTGCAAGGTCTGTCTATATGTGTAACTCTCTCTCTCTCTCTCTCTCTCTCTCTCTCTCTCTCTCTCAAACCCAGTGCTACGTGTACACTAAATCAAGCCTACACATGTACACCCCAACAAATCTGCACATGTGTACGAACCCAAACCTACCCGGCTGCAGGTGTGGCGGGGATGGTGTTGAGTGGAGGGGGGAGGAGAAATGTGGGGGAGGGGGGGCAGGGGGTAAGGGGGGCAAAGATACCTGCATAATATTGTAATTTATTTCGCCGCTGGTGTCCCTCAGGAAGGTGCTAGTGCTGGTGGTTCTGTGTGTCCGTTTGCGTGTGTGTCTGCTCGTCCGTCTGTCCGTCTGTTTGTTTGACCGTGCCTCCGTCTTGCCCGTCTGTCAGCCTGTCTGTTTGCCTGACGTGTGGAATTCGTTCGTGATTTGTTCGTTCGTATTTCTTTTAGTTTGTGTCTGTGCTCGTCCGTCTGTCCCTCTGCTTGTTCTTTTTTTTCCTGTTCGTCCGTATATCTGTCTTTTTGCTGGTTTCGCTCGTCTGTCTTGAGTTCGTCTGTGGTCTGTGCATTCGTCTTTCATGTAGTTTTCTCGTCTTCTGGGTGTCTGTTTTTGCGTGTGCTTTTTCCTTCTGTCTATCTGTGTTGTTTGCATCTCCGTCCTACCCTTTCGTTTGACTGTCCACTTACTAGCCTTCTTGTCCACATGGGGTTCGTCTGTGCGCTTGTCTGTTCGCCTTCCTATTGTCTTGCTTTTCCTGGATTGATTGGTTTGAATGTTTACTTTCCTCATCCGTCTGTCTGTCTGTCCTCTTGACGTTTGGAGTTATTCCTAGATCTGTCCGT
Source organism: Coenobita brevimanus (assembly GCF_032717465.1). NCBI lineage: Eukaryota > Metazoa > Arthropoda > Malacostraca > Decapoda > Coenobitidae > Coenobita > Coenobita brevimanus. The sequence goes on from NC_137043.1 coordinate 33,907,222, forward strand.
TCGCCACTTTTTTTTTCTAAGTTTCGGCTGTGTGTGTCAGCTATCTCCCCGTCTGTCTGTCTACTTAACTGTCCATCCATTTGTCTGTCTGTCTATCTGTCTGCTTGCTGTCCTGGTTGTATATCAAGGGTTCGCTTGTCTGTATGGGTTGGTCTTTCGTTTGGTGTATTCAACTAAATTTCGTTCGTCTCAGTTCATCCGTTGCAGCCGTACGTGTGTTTGTGTTTCCTAACAGCTTGCTTGTTTCTGTCAGGGTACCCTCCGTCCGTTTGTGTAAGGTATCCGTCCGTGATCTGTCCGTTCGTTTTTCCACTGGTTTCCTCCTCTATCTCTCCTTCTGAGTCTGGGGTCCGTCCGTCCTCTTGACTCTTTAAGATGTTTGTTTTTCTGTTAGCATTCTGTCTAGGGTTCATTTGCTTAAGTGTGTCTGTTGTTTGTCTGTCTGTGTGTGTTGCATGCCTGTCTGTCTGTTTTGTACATTCGTCTGTGTAAGGTGTCCGTTCGTCCGACTGCATTTCGATTAGTTTGTCTGTCAAGGGTTCGTCCGTGTGTCTGTGTTATCTGTTTGTCCGTCCGTCTGCTTGTGTCTGTTACCTGTCCATCAGTGCTCCGTCCGTCCGTCCATGTCCGTTTTTACTATATAAACCAATTAAACTGTTTTTCCCGTCGCAGTAAAAGTCAGTCGCAAGTTAATCTCAAAAAAAAAAAAAAAAAAATCCCAATTGTTACTTGGATAAAATATTGTTCCTTTTGTGTTCTTATTAGCCCCTTTAGTACGAGGACACACCAGGTGGTCCGTAAATAGCGCTCCACTACAAACTCGTCTGGAGGTATCTTGTGTGTTGCGGGGATGGCTGTGTGTGCTGGTGTGGGCGTGCGTGTGACAGTGGGAGGAGGAAATTAATAGAATGATAAGCCGTCACCGCAAAACGCAAGAAATCGCCCGGCATAATGAAAGAGGGATGTTATAAATGAGACATCCTGGATTTCTTTTATTTTTCTGTCTACTACCGCCACGCGATCTTTTATTTTCATTTTTATATCTACTTTTTACTTATTATTATTTTTTTTTTTAGCTAAAGAGAGCCCGCCATAGTGAAGGACTTATAAAACATCCTCAGTGATCATCTTCCAAAGCCTGTAATTTTTTTCCTGCTTCCCTCAGACGATTTTATTCAACTTACGGAATCCTCTTGCAGCGAACGAGATGATTAATGCATTTTTCGCTATGCTTATACGTCTTTCATTACCTGTATAAATATCAGAATTATAACTGCAAAGAGAGAAGTGGAGAGACAGCCAGATAAATGGGGAAGTAATGGAGCGTTGTGGTGTTGATGTGGATGTGATTAAAAGTGTTAAGGTGGTTTGGCCATGTGGAGAGGATGGAGAATGAGAAACTGGCTAGGAGAGTGTATGAGAGTGAGGGGGAGGGGTAGAGGAGGAGAGGGAGACCGAAGATGAGATGCAGGGATGGAGTGAAGAGATATCTATTAGAGGAGGGGCAGCCAAATGGTAGAGGAGAGGGTGATATGCAGGCGATTTATTTGTGCCCCCCCACCCATTGGGATTTAGGCGTCAGGTAATAGATAGATAGAGAGACAGACAGACAGACAGACAAATAGATAGACAGATAGAGATAGATAGAGGTAATTACGTAAGTTATGATAGCGTCAGAGTCCTGCCAGATAAGAATTAATCCTTCAGTCATGTAAGGTTGTTCGTGTTAGTGTTGTGCCACCTTCAGGCGATGTTTTTTCGAATATGGAGAGAGTTTTCGAACTGGAGGGGTTACGAAACAGTTTTAATATACCCGCTCAATACGAGAGGTCCTCCTGTAATTGAGTAAAATCGTCTGGGAGTAGGAAAATAAAACAAAGTCGTAGAGAAAAGGTTGATCGTATATAACTGTTAACGTCTGTAGCATCTGTGGTGTCTTCTAGGCTGAAACAAAAACATATGGCACTAAAAGAGAGAGAGAGAGAGAGAGAGAGAGAGAGAGAGAGAGAGGGGTGGGGGGAAACAAAACAAAACCAAAGATAAAAAAGCATTCATTCTCTCGATATAAGAGATTACTGGAGACTGTTGCTGATCCGTATGTAAGCTACTAAAATTCGATCTGCTATAGAACGTAAGAAATAAAAATGAAGTCATCGTTCTGCCGAGGTAAATAAAGATGGCCTCCACTAATTTTGCCGCTCGCGTAATAATGTCTGACAGAAGTATGAACGAAATGAAGAAAAAACGTAAGCGTACTGAATGTTATAATAGCCTTTTTTTTAAGTCTTCCGCTGCGCCAGGACTCTCAGGCTGAATAAAATCGTCTGGAAATAGCAAGAATGAGACACACAAAAACGCTTTATTGTCCTTGAGAGCCTAATCCAGCTTGTCTCTAACCCCTGCGCCGTGAGAGGAGTGGCCCTGAGGTGAATATGTGTGTGGCGGTAGCAAGGGTGAAAAATGAAAAGGTATTGTAAAATGATGGAGGATTGAGAGATTGGAGATTAGGACGTGAGAGGGATTTAGGGGGCTGAGAGGGGAGTATTAGGGGTTGAGAGGGGATTGGAGGGATTAAGATGGGACTGGGAGGGGTTGAGAGGGGATTGGGAGGGCATAGGAGGGACTAAGAGGAAACTGGGAGGGATTGAGAGGGGATTGGAAGGGATAAAGGGGGACTTAAAGGAGATTGGAGGGGATTAGGAGGAACTGAGAATGGATTAGGGGATTAGAAAGAACAGAGAGGGGATTGGGAGGGATTAGGCGGGACTGAGAGTGGATTAGGGGGATTAGAAAGATCTGAGGAGGGATTGGGAGAGAGTGAGAGGGATTAGGAAGGACTGAGAGCGAAGAGGGAGAGATTGAGAGAGGATTTGCAGGGATTAGGCAGGAATGAGAGGGGACTGGGAGGGACTGAGAGAGGACTTGCAGGGATTAGGCAGGAATGAGTGGGGGGGGATTGGGGGACTGAGAAAACCAATCCATTCAGTACAATGACGCATTTTCCCATTTTCTTTTCGATACCTCTGGACGATTTTCCTCAGCAAGACCCTCAGGCAGTGAAGGGGTTATTGAAGGCTGTATCAAACCCCTCCAGCACGATAATTCCCTCCTAAGTTGAATAAAATCATCTGGTAGTAGCAAGAATATACAGTAATTACGTCTGGGGTTGAAGGGGTTAAGAGGGATTGGGTGGAGAGTAGGAGGGATTGGGAGGGGATTAGGAGGAGCTGGGGGGGGCTTAAGAGGGATAGAGAGGATTAGAAGGGACTGGATGAGTGGAGATTGTGAGGGATTGGGAAGAGTTTAGGAGGGACCGAGAGGTAATTAGGAGAGACTGGAAGATGATTAAGAGGGATTGGCAGGCGATTGAGAGAGATTGGGAGGGATTTGGTAGAGATTGGGAGGGACTGGGAGGTGATTAGGAGAGACTGGAAGGTGATTAAGAGGGATTGGGAGGTGATTGAGAGGGATTGGGAGGGATTTGGTGGAGATTGGGAGGGACTGGGAGGTGATTAGGAGAGACTGGAAGGTTATTAAGAGGGATTGGGAGGTGATTGAGAGGGATTGGGAGGGATTTGGTGGAGATTGGGAGGGACTGGGAGGTGATTGGAAGTGTTTGGGAAGTCATTAGGTGGGATTCAGATGAGAATGGCAGGGATTGGGAGGTGATTAGGAGGGTCTGGGGAGAGACTATGAAGAGACTGAAAGGACTGGGAGAGAATTAGGAGGTATTTATAAGAGATTGGATAAGGATTAGGAGATTACGAGGAGACTGGGAAGCGATGAAGGATTGGGAGGGGAAACAGAAGGCTTGGGAACTGGATAAGAAGGGATAGGTTGGGATTGGGATGGTAATTATGGAGAGAAAAGACTGGAGATTTGATAGGTGTTATATTGGAAAGATTTGAGATTAGGTACGTGGAAATCGGGAGAAATTAGGAGAGACAGCAAGCAACTGGGAGGGGATTAGGCGGGGAGCCGGGATGGGATATGTGAAATTGGGAGGATGGAGGAGGGATTGGGAACTGGGCAGGCTGGGATTGGAGGAGGCTAGGAGGAACTGAGAGAAGTTTCCATTTTCTCCTCCTCTGTTTTCCTCCCTCTCTTGAGCTTCGATTTCTCTCCCGTAACTTGCTCATCTACTTTTCCTTACATCTCTCCTCCCCTTCCCTACTCCTTCCTCATCTCTTCTTCCCCAACACACCTTCATCTTCATCTATTGCCATATCTTCCATCCCCATGACTCTCTTCCATGCTTCTCTCCTTCTCTTCCCCATTCTCTCTCTCCCTTTTCTCCTCTCCTCCATGCACCTTCCTCCCCCCCTTTCCTCCTCTCCCTTTCCTCCTCTCCCTTCCTCTTCCCCTTCCCTCCCCTCGTCTCATCTCTCTCTCCCCTTCCCTTCATTCCCTATCCCTTCTCTTATTCCTTCCCCCTTCTTTTACTTTGTCCCATCAGCAAGCGTCATTACACCAGCTCGAGCAAGTGATTCGAAGCACTGAGTGTCGAACGAAGCGAGATTCGAAGCAAACACCACCACACAGCCTCTCAGTGACGTGATGCTGGCCATTGAGAGCAGCTGTGTTCGTGCCGACAATTTTGATGATATTTCGTGTTCGTAGAAAGCAGATAAAGTTAATATACTCACACGAGAAGAGAAGAAAAACTAGAGAAAAGAGTACGAAGAGAGGAAGGATTTCAAAACAGGGTGATTCGAAATGGAGTAAATCTATTCCCCAGTTTCTTTCTCCCAGCAGCAGCCATTTTCCTAGACGTGGTGAAGGCAGCAGGCAAGTCAAGGTCAGTGGCTCCTTTACACACATGCGGAGGGCTCGAGCTAGTCAACTGAAACCACAACCCCCCTTCCCCTCTCTCACTTCCCTTCTCTCCTGCCCCCCTTCCTCCTAACCTCTCCCTTCTACCCCTGCCATCCTACCCCCTCTTGTTTCTCCCTCCCTTCTGCCTCCCCTCTCACTTCCACCCTCCCTCCTGCCCCATCTCTCTTTTCTCCTCCCTCTTATCTTCCCTTCTCACTTCCTCCCTCCCTCCTGCCCTCCTTTCGCCTCCCACTTCCCTCCTGCTCTCTGTTGGAGCTCTGACGCGGCCTGTAGAATATCCTTTGTGCTTTTATTGAGGATAGTGAGCTTGAAAATAAATAGGTGTAAAATTTGGAAGTTATTTCATATATATTACCTGTGAGGAAAAAGAGATTCAGTTACTGCTACATTAGTTAGTGTGAAATTTTCTCGACTGATATGGCCACGTTTTAATTTAATAACAACGTAGATAAAAGTACAATAAACTAGATATGTGTATAGTCCTATTAGTTTAAATTTAATTCCCACTCTTTTATTATACGAAGTGTGGTTACGGTGATGATGGTGGTGGTGGTGGTGGTGGTGGTGGTGGTGGGGAGGATGTGATGATAATGATGATGATGGTGGTGGTGGTGGTGTGATGGTAAAGATGACAGAAACAATCTTGACTCGTACTGTACTACCCCCGTAACTCACTCGGGGACAGATAGTTATCAGTTTGTTGGCCTTGCATTAATCAGAAACCAAGTCTATCAAATAATTATGTACGTGCAGTGTTTCATCCTGTGTTCTTTTGTATGTGTATGGCAGTGTATGTCACAGATGAGTGCAAAAGTCAAGCCATTAATCCATCTCCTTTTAAGCCTTACAGTGCCTTCTCCTTCCTTCAAACTCACGTTATCAGCACCACGTCCATATGTATCTCTTTTCTCTAAATGACCATACCATTTCAAGCACACTGTCTTCTACTCTTACAGCATTCGATTTCTTTACACCACATCCTTCACAAGTCTTTTACTTACTCTATCCTAGTTTGTAACCCACATAAATTTCTTAAGTCACATATTCACGCTTTCACTCATAGACTTATCACACTCAGTGCCATACAATAATTACGAGATTATCACACAAAACACTAATATGGGCAGTACCACACCTCCATATAATCATCTTGCAACCTCCATATTCATCAACAACAGTAATAAAATGTCGTCACTTTAATTTCAAATCACTGATGTTGATTATCACACTAGGGTCCGGATTCACAAGCAGACATAATATTAATTGCATCTCACCACATCATTCACAAGATACAACAAACACTGGAACTTCTGTACAATCGTGTTCAGAAGGAAGGATACACATCTATCCGTTTCGCCTACTGTAGTGTCCGCTGCTGGTGAGATGTGGGACCATTCCGTTTACTGCCTGGTGTAAATAAAACAGTTCCACATCTCACCAGCAATGGACACTACAACATATGTGTATGCGTACTTATAAACGCGCCTGTACCTTCCTTTCCTTTTCCTTCCCGTGAACACAAATCTTAGCAGCGACAGGCAGTGGGTCGTAAGTTGGTTATCGAATCACATCCACGAATTATAAACAGTATGATCACAATATTTTGACTTTCACACACTCGTCATCACTCAGCATAGCATAACCTAACCTGAAGTTACCTGGACTGTCATAGCTAACCCAAACCAGTGGAGGTATCACACGAACACTCAGGACTGAATTTCTAACCTAACCTAACCTAACCTAACCCAACTTAACCTTATCTTTCCTAACCTTACCTAGCCTAACCTAACCTAACTTTACTTAGCCTAACCTAACCTCACGTTACCTAACCTAACCCAACCCATCCTTACGTAACCTGAAGTAAGTCGTAACTAAAGCAGCGCCACGGAGGTATTGCACTGGACTCTATCTGTATTATATTTATTTTTATTTTATTCCTGCCTGCTGGTCCTGCCTCTCTCCAGCCACCACTCATTGAAGAAAGGACGCCTCGCCTCTCAATCACCCACCCTTTCACTCGACCTTTGACCCTCCACCTTAGTACTAACCAGGGCAGGACTTTGACCCTTTTGGTACAATTATTTCTCTCTCTCTCTCTCTCTCTCTCTCTCTCTCTCTCTCTCTCTCTATTCTTGCCATTTCCAGACGATTTTATGCAGTTTAAGGGAGATATTGTGATGAAGCAAATGAAAGTTCTGTTTTAACCTCCCCACTCTGAAAAAAAAAAAAAATCTCACTTCAAGCTGAGTAAAATCGCCTAGTGGCATGAAGTACAAAAATCGTCCTTGGCTTAAAGTGTTGAATCTCTCCTGTATTTTGCTGTCTATTTATTTATATATTTATATTTTTCCAGCGCTAAACGATTTCATTCAGCGCAGGAATCGCCTTGCGTAGTGAACAGGATAGGAAAATTTTAATTAATGGGCCTGATACGGTCGTGTGTGTGTGTGTGTGTGTGTGTGTGTGTGTGTGTGTGTGTGTGTGTAGATAGATAGCCAGATAGAGATAGATAGCTAAATAGAGATAGGTAGGTGGGTAGATAAGTAGGTGGGTAGGTAGGTAGGTAAGTAGGTAGGTTGATAGATAGATAGATAAATAGTTAGACAGATAGACAGGAATAGAACTATAGATATGATTAAGAACAAATCCCTGTATTATCCAATATATTACCATTATGCAGGGAATCGAATCCGGGACTCTCAGGTGAGAGACAGGCAGCAATTCACTACGCCACGGCCAGGTAAAATTTATCTCACATTGTAACAATCTTGTAACCAATGTTCCTTCGCCCCTGAAGAGAATTAATTGGGCAGGATTTATTGTGGTTCATATTACAATTAATATACCGTATTTTTGTTTTCTGCACAAACAGTATGAACTGCTTGTGTATACCATGTAAACTAGTATTAAGAGATTTTATTCTGAAACATGGAATATGGGTGTAGCAGAGAAGAAAAGTTTGAATGTAATGGAGATGAGATGTCTGAGGAGTATGTGTGGAGTGACGCGTATGGATCGAGTGCGAAATGATGAAGTGCGAAGGAGAACTGGAGTTGTTCGGGAGATGGCTGGTAGAGTTGAGCAGAGGGTGTTGCAATGGTTTGGGCATATGGAGAGAATGGATAATGAGCGATTGGTGAAAAAGATAACTAGATCTGATGTGAGAGGTGTAAGACTGAGAGGAAGACCACGAATAGGATGGATGGACAGTGTGAAGAGAGCGCTGGATGCGAGAGGGATGTCCGTTGAGCAAGGAAGAGTGGCTGTGCGTGACAAATAAATGGGGAGAAATTGTGAATGAATAAGTGATGACGCAGCCCTGAGGGGATATTCTCCCGCATTTGGTCTGATCAGCTAGTCAGGTCAGGTGCGGGTAAGGGGATGGGTCTGTTATGATGTGGCAGGGGTAAACCAGTTCTGCTGTCGGGCCCTGCTGTGGATGTCACTGCTTGCATTGCGCAGTTGACCCTTGTGCGGTGTGATGCGGTGAGGATCTGTCCGTTCTCCCCTTTGGGGCTAAGATGCGAATGAATGTGTTTGAATGGATGAGTAAATGAAGAGTGAGTCGTCCTGTCTCGGCTACCTCCCTTTCCTTGGGGGAAGCAGCCTAGGTATATAGATAGATAGATAGATTCTGAAATAACAACTCCCTCTCTCCAAGTCCGTATTGGTTTGATCGATATGTTTACAATTTATCTCTTTTCTTGGGATAGGGACTCTTTTAGCTGAATAAACTGAGACGAATCCCTAAAACCATGACCGTACTTAGCGTCACGTAACTTAATCTAATCCAAATAGTCTTGACCTCATCATACTTAACCAAATCTAATCTATGTCTTTCGCTGCCTTATCTTATCCTTCTATGCCTTGCTTTATTTTGCTTTCATCGTCATCATTCACACCCTCTTTTCTCATCTTTCCTCACCTTCCCTTACATACGAGTCCTTTGCCTTTCATACCGATGTTTGTTTTTTTTTCATCATGTTTGTCTCAGCATCCTGTCATGGTTGTTTTACCATCTCATTAACATGTCTCCTGTCCCCTTTGTCCCTTTCCCCACGCCTGCATTTATTATCATTCTTCCGTCCCCTATAATTACTCATATCCGCAGCCCCCTACCCCTCTCTTACCCTTCCTCGTATGTCCTCGTCGTCCTCCAGTCCAATCCTTATATCTCCAGGGCTTACATCTCCTTCATCTCCCCATGCTCCGACACACACTCCCATTTTCCTGGCCCATGTCTTCCTCTTGGTATGCTCTTTACTTTTCCTCCTCCTATTCACCCGTGTCTCAGCCATTTTGTTAGTCCCAGAAGTACCTGCACACCTGTCCTTCTTGCCTACATGATTTCCTCACAAGATGACACCTAATCTTTCATTCTGCCTGTTTCTACCTACCTACCTACCTTCCGACCTACCTAGCCTGCCTCTTTTCCTTCCTTCCTACCTCCTTACCAGCCAATCCACGCAGCCACTGCCCAGTTCTATCCTCTCCCATCATTCCCATCCCGTTCCGCCTATCGCAACCACATCTCCTCTGTCTGTATCTACCAGTTTGTATTCTCTCCCGCCCTGTTATCTGTTTACCTACCTAATTACTCCCTCCCAACCTACCTCTTCACCAGCCCATCCCTACATCCCACCTCATCTCATCCCATCTCGGCTGTCACAACCACACTATGCCCCTCTGTACCTACAAATCTACCTACCCACCTACATCCATCCCTACCACCGAAGTTCACTATCTGTCCTCCTTCCTCCTCTCCCTACCTCCCTATTTTCGCTGCCTCACTCCTTCTCTGTGCCTTCTCACTTACCTACCTACTTCACTTTTGCTCTTCTCTCCCTGCCACTCTTTGGCTACCCACATCTCTTCCTTCCTGCCTCCTTGCCCTCCCATCCATAATCCCACCTCATCGCACACCGTCTTGGCTGCCTTAGTTACACTAAATCACTCTCTACCTAGAATTCTACCTACTTACCTAACTACCTCCCTTTCTTCCAAAAACTCTGTCTACTTATCTACCTCCCTCCCTCCCTCCATGCCTGCCACTGTTCCATCCCATCCCGTCCCGTCCCACGCCGGTTGTCGCATCCATCCCGTCACTTGGCATTCACAGACATCCTCCTCCGACGGCGGGTCCTCAGTTAGCCCGTTCTTTAGATTCCAAGCACGACGGAAGCAGGGCAAAATGACGAAGAGAATTATGTTAAATGACCTCGTAAAGACTCCGCTGACGACCGCCGCCTTCCCTGTGGCCAGGATGTGACTTCTTTGGCAATAATGGCTTGGGCTGAGTTGGTTTTGGCTGGTTTGGGATGGCTTGGGTTAGACTGGGTTGAGTTTTGTTGGTTTGGGATGGCTTGGATTAGGTTGGGTTGGGCTGGTTTGAGTTCGTTTGATTTGGGTAAGATTGTGTTGTGTTGTTGTTTAGCCAGGATGTGACTACTTTGGAATTGGCTGAGGTGATTTAGGTTAGAGTGAGTTCGGTTCGGTTTTTGTTGGATTGGGTTAGGCTGGGTTGAGCTGGTTTGGTGTTGTTTGAGCTGAATTTTGTTAAGATTGGGTTGGGTTGGTTTGTTTAGCCAGGATTTCACTTCCTTGGCAGTAGTGGGATGGGTTGAGTTTTGTGTGGCCTGGGGGGGTTGGGTTTCTTGGGGTAAGCTTTGGCTGGGTCTGGCTGAACTCTTTGGGATGGGATGGGATGGGCCTTTTAGCCAGGATATGTCTTATTTAGGACGGCTTGGGTTGATGCTGAGGTGTTGAGATGATGGCAACGTCGCGTCGGTTTACTACTTTTCCATTGTTACACTTGCCAGCGTGAGGCGATTTTACTTGCCACTGAAACACCTTCCGAGATGTGAGGGTTAAGATACGATAAATGTTTGAACGAGGCTAAAATTATGAATGATGATTTAGGATGGGGGAAGATAACAGAAAGGGGGTAAGGGAACTTGGGTTAGACGGGTACACAGTTCATTTGCAGACTTTCAGTGTACACACGTCTCCATATCCTCTCATGTGCGTATGCTTACAAAATGTTACGCACTTTCATAAAAGCACACTCTCAGATGTAACCAAACTCATCCATTAATAAACTTGCCCATATATGACTGCATAATTATAGCTTCTAATTTGAAGATACAAAAACTAAGAAGCTCACACAGACACAGACTAATATAAAAGTTAACACACACACACACACACACACACACACACACACACACACACACACACACACACACACACACACACACACATTTTCATCATCACCATCATCATATCGTCGTCCAAAGCAGGCTTCCACATGAAAACAAGCACGAAATCAGGAATCACACACACAAACACACATGCTTTTACGGTCATAGAGTGGTACAGACAGACACACGGTACTGGTATGTCAGTGGAATTCATCTGTATTCCCAATTAACCCCCTCACTGCGATTACTTTTTTCCATCTCCAGACGACTTTATTATATTTAGGAGAGACTTTTCTAAGAAGAGGGTATAATTTAGTCTTTATTGACCTTAGCACGATAGGTCCTTTCGTTGGTAAGTCAAGTGGAGACAGTAGCAGGAAAAAAATGGAATATGATGTCAGCATATTGAAAGGGTTAAGGTGAGTGAAATAAATTAATTGGCTCTTTTTTTTTCTTAACTCCGATACAAAAAAAAATCTCCAAAATTTAATAAAGTCGTACGATGATAATAAGGAACAAATAAGCGGCCTCTGATTCAGATTGCTTCAGTTCACTGACTTTGAGAAGTGATAACAAGGAGTGAGTTAGAGCATCTCCTCGGAAGACAACATCAGAACGCCCCCTCCCCTCAGTGATGGCAACGAAACCCTCTATCGCATGGAGACAACAAACCCCCCCCCCTTTCCCATGATAACAACTAACCCCCCCCCTCCCCTGGTAACAACAAAACCCCTCCTCCCCTTGATGGCAACAAAACGCCCCCTCCCTTTGATGACAACAAACTCCCCCTCCCCTTGATGACAACAACCCGCCCCTCCCTGATGACAACAACCCCCCCCCTCTCCTGATGACAACAAAACGCCCTCCCCTTGATGACAACAACCCGCCCCTCCCCTTGATGACAACAACCCCCCCCCCCTCTCCTGATGACAACAAAACGCCCCCCCTTGATGACAACAACCCCCCCCTCTCCTGATGACAACAAAACGCCCCCTCCCTGATGACAACCCCCCCCTTTCCTGATGACAACAACCCCCCTCTCCTGATGACAACAACCCCCCTCTCCTGATGACAACAAAGTGCCCCCCTTCTCAGATGACAACACCGCCCCCTTCGCTCCCCTTCCCAGATGACAACTCCCTCCCCACCCCCCCGTTGACACTTTGGTGGTGGAAATATCGTGTGGCGGAACCAGGGGATGAGGTCAGTCGTCAGTGATGGCCCTCATATTTGCCAGGGGTAAACAGGGCTGATGCTGCCTTGCTGGGTCAGATATCAGGAACTCAGGCAAGCAGGCACTCGATCTCTCTCTCTTTATCGCTTTCCTCCTCCATCACCCGCCTCTCTCTCTCTCTCTCTCTCTCTCTCTCTCTGCTCTGCTCTGCTCTGCTCTTCACATCCATGCCTTTGTTTCTCACACCACCTTCCTTCTACTTTATCATTCACTTCCAGGCATCTCTCTCTCTCTCTCTCTCTCTCTCTCTCTCTCCGCCCCAATGCAGCCAAACCTCCCCCTCAACCCCGCCCCATCTCGCCCAAACTTCCATCCCGCCCCCACCTCGTCCTCCAGCAGCCATCCCCGACACATAATATTTAATCATGGACATAATCGATTGAATTACATCCCGGGACGTCGAGAAAGAGGAGAATAAAAGTCAGCGGTAATGTATGGATTATTCAGCTCTTGTTTACACAGCAATGAAGACTGGGCGAGCTGGCTGGCAGGCCTCGTCTTGCGATATGACAAGCCAGAGTCAAATTTCGCAGTGGCCATAACTTTCTCTCTCCACACTCCCGCTATTTTTTACACCAATTATTCAACACTGGGATACTAATATCTGAGGGTTGGAGGCTACCAGTAATACATCATCAACGACATAAATTTTACCACGATAAAAGCCATAATCGACAGTCAGCATCAGTGTTGACTCGCCGCCCAGCGCATGCGTCCTGCTGCCGTCTTCCCATTGGCCGGTAGTCGGGATGGGCGGGGCCTGTGTCGAGCCTGGTTGAAGGATGCGTTCTGAAACGTTCCCAGGCTCTCCGCTCAGTCTTTTCTTTTGCATAAATACGATCCTTTGGCAGCGGCGTCCGTCTCCAGTGGTGATGACAAGGAGTGTACATGCATACCCAAGCATCCACAAAGACGGGGCTGTGGGCGGAAGGGCTGAGAGAGTCACGCCGGGCCGGGCTAGAGCCGCCGGGGGCCCTCTTAATTGGTCCTCGACATGGGCTTGCGCAGACGATGATTTGGAAACCTCAATCACCCCTTTCGCTGGTTGTGTAGGAGGTTAGGGGCGCCTCGCGGGTTACCGACACGGCGCGGGGGACGGCCTACAGCGGGAGGGAGGGGCGGTGGAGGGACCTGTGGGATCGGATCAAGGGCTTTGTTGTCTCCATTCGTCCACTTTACAATCGGCGAATCATCGTGCATCGTTAATTAGTAACTGGTGTGGTAAACGAAATTCTGCCCCCCGCGATCTTTCTCGTGTGTGTTTGTCTGTGTGTCTGTATATGCGTGTGGGAGGATGTGCACGTATGTAAGGGGAGGTGTGCGTCTGTGGGATTTGCGTAGGTATGGGGCTAATATATGTTTCTGTGGGCGAATATGTGCGTAGGGTATGAGTGATTTTGCGTAGGTAATGGGATTGTGTGTGTGTGTGTGTGTAAGGGGAGGTGTGCGTATGTAAGATTTCCGTAGGTAAGAGACTAAAAGACAAGATGCTCGTGCGTGGGAGCTGTGCGTATAGATATGCAAAAGTAAAGGTCTGAATGGTCATATACTAAAATAAAGGATGTAAAGCTTCGTCGTGAGAGTGAACTGTTCTGTGTAAATACGTGAAAAAGATAAGGTACTGCGCGTGGGCTGCTTTCTTATTTATGGGCGAGTGTGAGGGAGTATTAGGAAAACGTGATTATGAGAGGATGTTGGTGGAAGACGAATCAGAGAGAGAGAGAGATGGGTATATGGGTTACACAAGGAATTATTGTGTGTGTATAAGTCAAAGGGTCGGTCAGCATCACGTGATGGTTGTGATCATCAGGTTTTTACCCTCCCGGAAGAGAGCTGAGAGCTCATATAGTCCGAAGTAAAAGCAAAACCTTGACCTTCACACACGCACACACCCATCCCTTTGCTCAAGGGGGGACAGTACCCACCCTCTTCGTCAGTGAAACTTTTCGCATCCCGAGCAAGGCGCGAACTCCCGTCTTAGCCGATGCAAGGTGAGAGCGTTACCACAGCTGACGAGCGGTGTGTGTGTGTGTGTGTGTGTGTGTGTGTGTGTGTGTGTGTGTGTGTGTGTGTGAATATTAGCGTGTACGTATTAACATTCATATATGCCTGAGACTATGTGTATTTACATTCAAGCCCTGATCAAGCTGTAAAGATGCCATGAAGGCTTGGTTGTGTTCAGCTTAACAACTTCACTACAAGAGGCCTCCCCTTAAGCTGAATAAAATATTCTTGGTTGTAAAAATTTGAAATGTAAAAAAAAAATAAAAAAAAAATAATAATGTCAGTATCTGCATATACATTATCTCCTTCTCCCCGAGGACGTCATGTTTTATTTTTGCTAGCTCGAGACCATGATATTCACTCAATCTCTCTCTCTCTCTCTCTCTCTCTCTCTGTCTGTCTGTCTGTCTGTCTCTCTCTCTCTCTCTCTCTCTCTCTCTCTCTCTCTCTCTCTCTCTCTCTCTCTCTCTCTCTCTCTCTCTTTCTTCACCTTTTCCTGCCCCCTCCCTCGTTTCATCACGCTTCTTACGTCACCCCTGCTATCTTCATAATTTCTTTTTCCTCCTTATATTCCTCATATCTCTTATCCCCACCTTCCTCCTCCTGGTCCTCATTTTATTCCTTGTCATTATCTCCATCTCCCTCCTCCACCTCCTCCTCCTCCTCCTTTTATTCCTCATCTTCGTTATCAATAGTTTCTTTTTACTCCTCCTCTTTCTGACTGCATCTCCCTGCTCCGTCTTCTATCTCTCCTCCTCCTTCTCATCCCCATCTCTCCCTACCTTTTAATCCTCCTCTGTCTTATCCCCATCTTCCTCCTCCTCCTCCTCCTCCTCCTCCTCCTCCTCCTCTGCAGACCTGCCGGGCGAGAAGAAACACCAATTTATTCCATCTTTCCCGCCACCCAGTCGCCACGTCATTCAGTAAGATACCCAGAAATATCTCGTGCGAAACTTTGCCGTCCCCCCTTTATTCTGAGCTAAAGAATAAATTTATCTGTGGAAATAATTGAATGTGTGGAATATTTCTGGTTATTTTTCATCGTTTATTTATTTATTTTTTTATGAAGTGGAATATATCTCGTGTGAACATCTACAGCGAACCTTTTCTCCCTAATAAACAGAAAAGTTTATGTGTGGAAATAATTGAAAATGGGGAATAAATTTTTGTTACGTTGCGTTCTGTTCTTTGGCCATCTAGTCGACTTTTTTTTTTTTTTTTTTTTTTTTTGATAAGGAAAGTATCTCCTGTGAAAATTATTGTCCCACCTTTTTTCACAGTAAACATGAAAATTTTCGTCTGGTAATAATTGTATAAAATGGATATATTTTGCTGTTTTCTTCATTGCTGTTCTCTTTAGTTGAGTTTTCTGTATACCAAAAAAATCTCACACTGTTTTAAGAATGCGGAAAATATTTCGTTTAAAAATTTGCAGTCGTCCTTTTTCCACGATATGCAGAAAATGTTGTGAGGAAATAGTTGATAATTTGGAATATGTTTAGCTTTTTCCCCTCCTCATTTCTCTTTACTCGAATGGAAAAAATTGACTGTATTTTTAAGTTAGGAAGATAATCCCTGTGAAGAACTGCCATCCATCTTTTTCCAAAATAAAGAAGTTTTATGTGAGGCAGTAATTAGGAAGGAGGAATCTTTTAAAGTATTTTGCTTTTACTTCTTCCACCCTATGCTGTGGTCAGATCGCAATTAGTGACTGTCTTGTCAAAGGAAATGGTTGTATGAAATTCTGGGATCTCCTTTTTCCCCAACAGAGAAGAATATTTACTCTTGGGGATAAACTGTCGGTGGATTTGTTTTGTTTTGTTTTTTTTTTACTTTTTTTATCACTCCCATCCGTGTTCGTCATTTTTACTGGGAAACGGAAACTAACTCGTCAGTAATTTGCTGTTCCTCTCTTTTTTTAGTCGAGAAAAATTTAGGTGGTAATTAAAAATATGGAATACTTTTAACAGTTTTTCAGTGTTCCATTTTTTCCACCATTTATGTGTGAGATCAGCCCGTAGCAAGTTTTTATTTTTTATTTTTCTAAAACGGAAAACATGTTGTATGAAAATTGGACCTTTTTTTTTCCAATAAACAAGAACTTTAACGGAAGATATATATATATATATATATATATATATATATATATATATATATATATATATATATCAAAAAATTATTGAAGCTTAAAAATTAAAAATTTTTCTTCCCTTTTAAGTGTTTGTCAGAAAACAGTTATATAATGTAAAACTTGGGATGTTTGCCATCATTTCAGTGTTTCGTGCATATATATAATATTTTCTTACCTCGTTTCCCAACTACCTACCTCATATACCTGTATACCTGCGTACCCGCCTACCAGGTTACTACTCTCCCTACTTTCCTACCTCCTCCTCTCCTACTTTTCTTCTTCACTCCCTGTCTACTTGAATACCTCCCTTCCAGGCTCCTTACCTCTCTATCTTCTTGCCTACCTGCCTACTTCCCTGCTTACTTACCTCCCTGCCTCCCTCAAGCGGCGCCGCTGGGATTCTTGGAGCCACTTTACGTGTGTGAATAAATCCCCGGCGGCCCCCTGCCACCCCGTCAACAGGCTGTCAGTGTGGCGCCTCACCTGCTGCACCCCGCCCCTCCCTACACAGCCCCGCCCCGCATCACCCCGCCCCGCATCACCCCGCCCCGCATTACCCCGCCCTGCTTCAACCCGCCCCGCCCCATCCTGCTCTGCCCCATCTCATCCTCCCCCTCCCCGTACCTGGACCTCCGCCGCTTCGCTCTACCCTAAATCATCCTGACCCTTCCACCTCACCCCTCCTCACTCTTTCTCATCCCGCCCTGCCCCATCTCAATCTGGCTCGCTTCCCGCCCCGCCCCATGCTGCCCCGCCCTACCCTAAATAATCATGACCTATCCACCTCACCCCCACCCCGCCTCATCCAGTCCGCCCTTCCCCGCCCTCTCTCATCCTGCCCAACCTGGTCTCGCCTACCCCGCCCCGCCTCACCCCGCCCCATCCTGCCCTGCCTTGTCATATTTTCTTCCGTGCTACTCTGCTCTGTTGACCTTGCTGTGAACTGGCCTGCCTTTCCCTGTTCCACCTATCCTTGCTCTGTTCTGTCCTATCTTACTCTGTCTGGTTGGCCCTGCACTGCCCTTCTCTACCCTGCTTTGCCCTGCCCTGCCCTACCATATTCTGTTGAATTTGCCCTGCCCTGGCCTCTCCTGACCTGCCTCAACACGATCTGCTCTGCTCCTTCCCCTACCGCTCTTGTCTCCCAGTTCCCTCTTCCCCCTATCGTATACTGCCCCACCTTTCCTTTCCTTACGCTTCTTGCTACCCTCCTGTCATTGCCCTTTTAGCCTGACTTTCCCATTCTGTTGTGCCCTTGTAATTCCCTTCCTTCCATCCCTTTACTCTTTTTCATCTCCGTCCCATGTCCCATTCTGTCTCTGCTCTTCCATGCCCTGCTCTTCCCTTAGCTAATTTGTTGTCTTTGCTCTGTCCTTCTTACCCTGTGTCTTGCCCTTTCCTACCCTGTCATTCCCTGTCTTGTGTTACCGCTCCCTGTCCTGTACTGCCCTCCCCTCCCCTGCCCCGCCCTCTCTGTTTTGATACTTCTGCTCTGTCCTTCGTATTCTACATGCCCTGCCCTGTCGTGCCCTGCCTTTTCTTACCATTACTTGCCTACTCTATTTCTTTCTCCTGCCGGCTCATTACTCCTTGCCGTACACCCTCTTGGTCCACACTCACCTTGACCCTATCATCCGTGCCTAATCCAGATCTACCCTACAGTTGTCCCCTCTGCCTAGCCCGACCTTCCCTACACCATCCTCTCCTTTCCTGCCTTGCCTTGCCATGGATTATTCTGTCCTGCCTTCCGTCATCCTGCACTGTCCTGGCCTGCCCTTCCTGCCCTGGTTTCTTTGCCCCTGCCCTATACCCTACCCTACCCTACCCTACCCGACCCTACCCTACCCTACCCTACCCTACTCTACCCTACCCTACCCTACTCTACCCTACCCTACCCTACCCTACCCTACCCTACCCTACCCTACCCTACCCTACCCTACCCTACCCTACCCTACCCTTCTCTGCCTTAACCTACTCTATCTCATCATTTCTGTATACTTACCCTACCCTACCCTACCCTACCCTTCCACCACTATACCCACAACCATATCATTTAATTGACCCTCTCTCTCTCTCTCTCTCTCTCTCTCTCTCTCTCTCTCTCTCTCTCTCTCTCTCTCTCTCTCTCTCTCTCTCTCTCTCTCTCTCTCTCTCTCTCTCTCTCTCTCTCTCTCTCTCATCTCTCTTAATCGTCATTCTTCATCCTCCACTTCATTCTCATTTTATGGTTCTCTCACTCCTCTTATTTTGTCTTTCTTTTTCTTCTCTCTCTCTCTCTCTCTCTCTCTCTCTCTCTCTCTCTCTCTCTCTCCGCTAACGTTATTCTTTACCTTCATTAATTATCTCCTCATTTTCTGTTTTTCCTTCTAATTATTCTGTTTTCCTTCTTCTTGAACGCTTTCCTTTTTCAGATTTTTCTCCATCCCGTTTTTCACTTCTTTTCGGCAAATTCTAGATCCTTTTTTTTTTTTTTTTTTTTTTAGCTTAGACATCCACCATTTCTTTAAAAAATCGTAGTTTTCAAAATTATGCTGGTGTGTGCTTTTTCTTCTTTCCTCTTCTTTTTTCTTTCTTTCCTTTTCTTTTTCTTTCTTTCTTTCCATTTCTTTTTCTTTCTTTCTTTCCATTTCTTTTTTCTTGCCTTTTCTTTCCTTTTTCTTTCTTTCCTTTTCTTTTCATTCATTCATTTTCTTTTTTCTTTCTTTCCTTTTCTTTTCATTCATTCCTTTTCTTTTTCTTTCCTTCCTTTTCTTTTTTTTTTTTAAAGGGATGAATCGAGAGGAAATGAGGAGACAGGACCCGTCTACCTCTGACCCATACCCATTTTTAGTGACCGTCCTTCATCATCCCCTTGAGGAGAGATAAGATCGCATTTAGAATTCAGACAGCATGTGAATTAAATTGATATAAGAACGTGGAATATGGTGCGTAATTCAAGTCGGCGTGGCTCCAGTAAAAATTTTTTGCCATGTATAACTGTATAAACAAGTATACTATAATGTATACCTGCATATTGGTAGATAGACAGATAAATTGATAGATTAGGATATATTTTTTGAGGGTACAAGACGCATTATATTTCACATAACCAATTGTAAGATGCCTTCTGAAACTGATGTCTTACGTGGAGGCACAGTGGCTCGGTGGTAGCGTGGTCGTCTCGCGGTCAACGTTTACTCCGAGTCTGGGGTTCGAAGCCCAGCAAGTGGCTGTGGTTAAAGCGGGTGGTGGTAGTACGTCCTTTGCATATACAGTACTGGCACATGTTCGTTTGGTGTCAGGTTATACTGGTGACACACACGGACTCTGACACACAATCATATCCATTATAACACTTGGACCTTCACATGCATCACTCTCACTATAGGCACTTCTTCACCATTTGCACTTTACCAACATGGGGAATGGTTAATTCTGGTCATCACTCTCCCCCTTAAGAAAAGGTCTGGCATTGCAGTGAACCTTTTATGAACTGCTGAAGTATAATGTGAGTAACAGGAATTTCATAGAACTCCTGTATCTTGAGGTAGAATTTTCTGTTCTCTGATTGTGGTAAAGTTCATCAAACAGATTAAGTTAGATTGCTCATAGTTAAGACGATTTAGATTAGAAACACGCTGATTTGGTGTGAGGTTGTTAACCCACTGCTGCCTGAAATAGTTATACATGTGATAAATGAGGGGGAGGGTAGGCCTACTAAGTGTGTCGTCTTTCGCCTTCCAGCTCACAGTCGTCTGCCGCGAAGATCCAAATTTGCGAATTTATATATACAGTTATATTTACATAACAAACTGTATTAGTTTAGAATAAGTTCAGGTAGGGAAGAATGATATTTATATGAAAGAAGGTGCGCATTTATATATATTTATCTAACGTCCATTAGTTTATATCAGCTGGAGTTAGGGCAGGTTAGGATAATATGTGTGTGATTTAGGGCTGTGCATCTATATATATTTGGCTATGAGTGTGTGTGTATCTGACAGTGGATCAGCGGGTGTCAGTCAGCCCCCCGTACCTCCCTTGTGTCAGACCTGTCCATCACCTCCTGACCCGGCCTCACTATGCCACTATCAGATCACCCTTGCCCTCACACTACCATACCCCTGCTCTCACACTACCCCTGTCCTCACACTACCCTTGTCCTCAGACTATCCCTTTCCTCACATTGCCCCTGTCCTCACACTACCCCTGCCTCACACACCTCTACCCTTCCCTGCCCTCATACTACCCCTACCCTGCCCTGCTCTCACACTACCCCTACCCTGCCCGGCCCTCACACTACCCCTACCCTGCCCTGCTCTCACATTACTCCTACCCTTCCCTGCCCTCACACTACCCCTACCCTGCCCTGCCCTCACACTACCCCTACCCTGCCCTGCCTCACACTACCCCTACCCTGCCCTGCCCTAACACTACCCCTGCCCTCACACCACCCTTGCCATACCCTCACACTGCCTTGCCCTCATACTACCCCTGCCCTTACGCAACCCTTCTTCGGGAACGAGGGAGAATGGAAGGGAAGCAGGCAGAGATGGAGGGTGGAAAGAATAAAAGGAAGACCGGATGTGAGGTGACAGCCATTTTCGCTCCCCCGCCACGCCCCGCAAGCCCAAACGCCCGCCCAGACGCCCGCCCAAACGTCCGAATCAGCCGTAACCCTCTCAGTGTTATCTTGCGTCCGATTCTTTCAAACTGTCCTTCACGTCCGACCTTCCCTTGCTGTCCCTTACGTCAGAATAGGCGGTGGGTTTGAATATTTTACGTCCGAATATGCATTAGGTTTGAATGTTTTACCAGTGTGTTTGAAAATTTTACGCCCGAAACCGCAACACGTCCGGTTATTTTACGCCCGAAACTGCAACACGTCCGGTTATTTTACGCCCGAAACTGCAACACGTCCGGTTATTTTACGCCCGAAACTGCAACACGTCCGGTTATTTTACACCCGAAACTGCAACACATCTGATTATTTTATGCCCGAAACTGCAACACGTCCGGTTATTTTACGACCGAAACCGCAACACGTCCGAATATTTTACGCCCGAAACTGCAACACGTCCGGTTATTTTACACCCGAAACTGCAGCACGTCCATTTATTTTACGCCCGAAACCGCAACACGTCCAATTATTTTACGGCCAAAACCGCAACACGTCCAGTTATTTTACGCCCGAAACTGGAGCACGTCCGGTTATTTTACGCCCGAAACTGCAACACGTCCGAATATTTTCCGTTCGAATATCCATCACGGCCGAATATCCTAAGTCTTCCAAAATCCCACTTAATCCTTTCAGTACGATGATGTCTTTGTTGTATTTAATGTTTTTTCACGATTTTATCAAGGTTAGGAGAGAGTTTTGCTGAAGAAAAAATAAAACTCGTGGTAATAATAATAATAATAATAATAAATAAAAGCTTCCTCGAGCTCAAAGGGACAGAGATGGAGCGAGAGGATGAGGCAGGCAGAGGACCAGGTGTGGGTGGGAAGACTATAAATTTGTGGGTCTTGAGATGGAACTGCTTAACATCCAATAAGTCAGAGTGGAGAAAGCAGGTGTGTGTGTGTGTATGTGTGTGTGTGTGTGTGTGTGTGTGTGTGTGTGTGTGTGTATGTGTGTAGTGGACTGAGGCGCGGTTGATGACGCGAATGAAGTAACTTAAACACACACACACACACACACACACTGACGCTATCTAGTGTCGAATGCCACTCAGGCGTCACTCACTCCACGGTGGCAAGGAGGACCTACGTAAATAAAAAAAATGCATTAATAAATAACTTAATAAATAAGCAAATAAAGAGATAAAAATAATATCGAAAATAATATGTTTGAAATACTGTATATAGTAATCAAAATAAAAAAAAGAAAAAAAAAAAGAGTACCGATCTTTAAATAAACATGAATGAATTTGTAGCAGATACTATGGATAAGTTTACAAGGAATCCATTTGGGAATTTCTTCTGAGGGAAACTATCACCCTAGAAAAATCATTAACACAGTCCTCTAGCCCTCAGAGATCTAGTAAGGAACTGTTATTCTGGCTGCCATCTAGGTGTTATATTCAAGTGAGTGATCATTTCCCCCTCTATAAGGTTATATAAATACTGATAAGCAAGTAATATAGATAAGTATATAAATGGTAGGTATATATACGTCAACACTCAAATTACTGTTGGTCTAGGTGTAGAGGAGTGGTTTGGTGGTGGGCAGGAAAATGGGCACTGGAGTCAGGCAGAAGGGTAGTGAAAGGAGGTTGAGGGGCAGGAGAGAAAGGTAGAAGGACAGTACAGGTAGGCTGAGGGGCGGGCAAGGTAGGTAGAGGGGCAATGAAGGTACATCGAGGAGCAGTACAAGTAGGCAGAGAAGCAGGAGAGCTAGGTATGTAGGACAGACTAGAGAGAGAAAGAGTTACGTAGAGCCAAGGTTCGGCTAGACTGATAAGTAGAATAAGTTAGAGAGAAAGGCAGTGGAAAGTTAGGCTGAGCAAGTTATGGGGGAAAGGCCAAAGAAGCGTATAGGTAAGGTTAAGTTAGAAAGGTAAGCAGGTGGGAGGCAGGTAAAGGTGAGGTTAAGCAAGAGAGGGGAGCAAGACAAGTAAAGGAGAGATTAAGATAGAGAACAGCATGTCGAGAAGGCTAGGTTAGGAAGGTAGGCAGGAGGAAGGTAGGTAGGTGGGCAAGGTTGTTAGGTAGGAAGTAGGTAGGTAAGTAGGCAATGTTACGTTAGGTTTGCAGAAGGAGGGAGGGAGGGAGGTGGGTAGGTAATGTTAAGTTGGTCAGGTAGACAGAAGGTAGGGAGATAGGTAGGAGCCAGGTAGGTTGGAAGGTAGGTGAATAGGTAGGCTGGTAGGTAGAGGGAAGGTTAGAGAAGGCAGGTAGACAGGAGGTAGATAGGTAAATAGGTGGGTAAGTAGGTAGGTAGAGACACGAACAGGGCAGGTATGAGGGAGGTAGATAGGAGGTAGGTAGGAAGATAGAGGCTAGGTTAGGGTAGGCAGGTAGGCAGGACAGGCAGGGTGGTTGGGCTGGCCTAGCATGGGGTCTGTTCATTTGGAAGGAAGGGACTAGCGAGGTGAATGTGAATATAAAGAGTGGCTACCCTGCCGCACCACCCTGCCCACCCTGCCACACCATCCTGACCACAATGCTATACCACCTTGCCAAACCACCCTGTCCACCCCGCCACACCACCCTGCCCAACCCTCCACACCACCCTGTCCACCCTGCCACACCACCCTTCTGCATCACTGTCCCCCTTTCCACACCACCCCGCCACGCTACACGGGCCATACCCTCACGAGGCAATTTGGAGGCTCACTCACACCTCTTTCACGACAGCTCATGTTGTTTATTACTATATACAGTATATACCATAGTCCATAATATCTCATTCATTTGAGAGCAGGGGCATCCCTCAGTTGAATAAAATCTTCTGATAGTAACCAGAATTAATACTCCAATGAGGATCTGCCCATTAAAAGGTATATAAAGATAGGTTTCAAGAGTTTAGATGGCAAAGGTTTCCTTCATCTGAATGATACCGTCTCGCTGTAGCCAACATAAAATACCTTAGTAGGACCTTGGCATTACTATTTGATCGAGAAACCTCCAGCCGACTTTTGGAGTTTAGAATCCATAAATAAAAAGACCAGACCGTCACTCAGAACTGATGTCTTTCACTAGACCACCAGTGTCTCTGACTGTCAGACAAACAATAGAGTCATAACGTGCTATATCCAGGTGTAAAAAGGAAGAGGTCCTACGAAACGTCTTCACCACACTTCCCTACCAACTTAGTCCATCATCCTGGCAAGGTATTTAGCAGAGGATTTGCCGCCGTGGGAGCAGTTGTGGCAGATCTTTCCAACGTCTCGTAAATGTGTCAACTAATCAACAGTAAGCAGATGGGTCGGAATCTTGTTTCATTATTTCGGATAAAGGACGTGTAATAGTTCCTTTACACATTATTGAAACCGTGACAAAACCTGTTGTCTTACAAAATAATCAGTGATTATCAAATGAGTTTGAATCTTGCTTCGTTAATTAGGAAACCGTGACATATAAGAGTTCTATGAAACGCCTCGAATCCGCGTCCAGATCATATGTCATCTTATTATGTTTATCAGTCTTACTCAGACTCTAATAAACTAATCAAGTACAAATTGGTTTCAATATTTCTTCATTAGTTTGGACCCAGGGCGCGCAAAGGAAATGCCGACTGGTACTGAACTGTCGGAGACAAAAGTTTGCCTCATATTTCACCTTGTCTGCTGCTCGTTACCTTTGCTGGCCAGTATTTCTAAGCTGAGAGAGGCTTGGTATATTTTTGTGTCCGTAGGTGATTCTCTTTGATGTGATGCGTCAGGGAAGATAGTGATGGACATGCCCCAAATGCGAAGTAGAGGCAGTGGAACAGTAGGTGAACTTTTGACCCTGCCTGTACATTAATGATCAGAATCTTACCGCCATGTCTCAAGTATTCAGGTGGGGAAGAGAGAAATGACAAGGGGTTTGAATTATGCAAAGGCGGTCAAGGCCACTCCTCTTCCGACTCCTCTCAACATTCTGACAGGGAGATTGACAGAGGCTGGGCTGGGTATAATTACGATAAAAATTCCACCGTCTTGTACTTTTAAGCATTTTTCGTCAAGGATAGAGTATGAACGAGGTTTGTAATGTAAAAAGCCGCTTCCCGCCCGCCTCTTCTTAACATGGCAGGGATTGGTATGGGTTGGCACAGGTATACTTTCGATAGAAATTCCATCGCCCAGTCGTTCTTTTGTAAGTATTCTGGAAGAGGGAGAGAAATGTCTGGGGGTATTCTGGCAGGGGGAGAGAAATAACAAAGGATTTTCCGGCAGGGAGAGAGGAATGACAAGGGGATTCTGGCAGGGAGAGAGAAATGACAGGGAGTATTCCGGCAGGGAGAGAGAAATGACAGGGGGTGTTCTATCAGGGAGAGAGAAATACAAGGGTTTATATTTTGCCATAAAGTTCAGGGCCTCTCCTCTTCTGGCTTTTAGTAGCATCCTGACAGGGAGATTAACAGAGGTCGAGTTGGCAAAGGTTCTAATTCCTATAAACATTCCACAACTATGTCGTTTATTTGTACGTGTCTGGTAAGGAGGACAGAGATCAAAAAGGTTTAAGTCTACAGCGTCAGTTTGCGCCACTCTCCTGCCACTCCCCTTCCGTCTCTTCTTAACGTCCTGACAGGGAGATTGACAGGGGTTGGATTAGAATGGCAGAGGGCTAATTACAATAAAAATTCCTCAGCCTAGCCGTTCATTTGTGGGTACTCTGGCAGGGAGAGAGATATGACAGGGGTTTTAATTCAAGGCCACTCACCATCCGCCTCTTCCCAGCAACCTGGAAAGGAGACTGACAGGGGTTGGGTCGGGTTTGCAGAGTCTAATGACGATAAGAATTCCACCACCTAATAGTTCTTTTGTGTGTATTCTGGCAGGGAAAGATATATGACAGGGTTCTGAATTCAAAGCCACTTACCTTCCGACTCTGCTCAACATCCTGACAGGGAGATTGACAGGGACTGGGTTACTTTGGCACAGGTCTAATTACTATAAAAATTCCGCCGCCTAATAGTTCTTTTGTGTGTATTCTGGCAGGGAGAGGCCACTTCCCTTCCGTGTTTTCTCATGATGCTGACAGGGAGAACGACAAGGGTTGGGTAGAGTTGGCACAGGTATAATTATGATAAAAACATCATTGTCTAATCGTTCTTTTGTGCGTATTCTGGCAGGGTAAGATGTATGGCAAAGATTTGAAATTTACAAGACCACTCCCCTTCCACCTCTCCCCTGCATATTGACAGGGAGATTGGCAGGAATTGGGTCGGGTTGGCAGAGGTCTTATTGCGATTTTAAAAATCCACCTCTTTGTCGTTCTTTCGTGCGTATTCTGGCAGGGGTTTGGTTTATACGAGGTGACTCCCCTTCCTCCCCTGTCCAACATCCTGGCAGAGGCGGCACAGGTGCAATAACAACAAGAAAATTCCACCGTTTGTCGTTTTCCTTCGTTGTGTGTATGTGGGTGTGGGTGTCGGTGTAGGTGTGAGTGTGAGAGAGAGAGAGAGAGAGAGAGAATTATGGCTTGGAGAGAGTATGAGAGAACTTATAAGGGTCTGAATTATAAAGGTCAGTCACTGATACCCCTCTGCCAACACACTTCCCCCCACCATCATGGTAGTGTGAGACTGGCATAGTTTTGGCATACGCAAGAACTCGTCCCTTTCTTACAATGATGTCTTCGCCTCACTTTGTTCATATTGCTACCACACAAAAGTATATTCTCAGCCAAAACCTCTCCCATCCCCCCTTGCTGAGCATTCAAGCAGGGAGTAAAGCAGGTGCGGTCAAGGTCAGATGTGTCACCCCTGCTCAACATTCTGACAGGCAGGTCGGCAAAGGGTTGGGTCATGAGGGTGATGGTCGGTAAAAAGGAGTGCCGAGACCACTGCTTTCGATAAATTTGTACCTGTACGAGAGTCCTCTATATGCTTTGCTGTGTCTGTGTCTGAAAAATGAAAAAAGTGCCAGGCAGAAACTTCGTGCTGATGACACATAGCTTTACTCGTACATTATTGAGTGACGTAACAGAATACTCATTTACTGAGGTGGGACGTACTGTGAAGCATTTTTAGTTCTTCCTCGTATATTTCAAAATGCAAACCCGAGCGAGAGTCTCAAATGTTATTTTGTTTCTGTTCATTCTGGTGCTTTTGTTGACTATATATTTACAGTCTAAGGGCGGTCTTCTCGTGCAGTTAGGAAGCTTACTAACACCTCTTGCTTCCCGGTTTATTTCTGATTTTGTTCCGTTAATGTATTCTTGTGTGTGAGCCTTGAAGTCTATGTCAGTATTAAAAAGATATAAGAAGCATTGAACAGAATGTTAATGGACAGTTAAAAAATAAATCGCTAAGGAAGAGATGCCAGGGAGCCTCCTCACCCCACGAGAATACAATCTAAAAATCTCATTCTCCACACTCGACTTTAGAGAATTATAGATACGAAAGCAGGATGTAAGACAATAACAGAACGGGACCTAATTGAATCCAGAACTGCCATTTCCTTTCCGGGTAGTCAAGAGCCAAAGACCGAATCAGTTTCGAACCACAGTGCTTGTAGTTAGGTATAAGGAGAGGGGAGTATTGGCCGTGAGTGTGCATTATGTGGTAGCAGCTCCGGCACACACGAACAGCTTACTTCAGTGGTCACCCATAAGAATAGGATGATAGGAATTAAACATGAAAGAGAAAAGATAATAAAAATCATCATCATCATCATCATCGTCATCATCATCATCATAACAAAATAAGTGATACGTAAAAAAGAATAAGTGTTCCAAGTGCTAGGTCACAAGGGCGAAAGTCATCATCCTTGCTATCACTTATAACCTTTTAGCCCCTTCCTGTGATGGCGGTTTCTGTATTCCATTCACGGTGTTATTCAGCTCAGGAAGGATATCTTGGACTGATGTACTTACCAGCAATGACATCACTACCATAATGTATTTGTTTTATTAGTGTTATCTCTGGAGTGCTTCGTTCTGCTTAGGAGCGGGGTCAGTGAAGGCTAGAATTTAAACCATCTCAAAAAAAATCTGTCAATGGATCTATCTATATCTATCTGTATCTATCAGTTTATTTATTTATCTATCTATCTGTCTGTCTACCTATCTGTATCTTTATATAGCCAGACACCTTATTCCCGGAAGGTATCGCCACACCTCCATT